>NC_136622.1:18410280-18687780 GCF_933228915.1 Telmatherina bonti | reverse complement strand
ACAGGGAGGCGAACCTAACATCTCTTTCTAGGTCTTTTGAGACCCAGAACTAACACACAGCTGTTTAAAAGCAGCTCTGTCATCAGTTGTAAGGCTCTTTGCCTTTTCCTCTACATCTTCTTCCTTTCATTATTTCCCTGCTTACGTTTCTCATAAACTTTTTTTTATAATTTTTTTATTTTGACGTCATTGATTAAACATGTCCTTTTCTAACAAAGTGGAGGCAAATGTGTCTGTGGTCGCAAGTAATCTAAAGTCCTTATTTTTCTAATGAATTAAAAAGAGATATTACTAAAAGTTTTAGTGTCACACTGCCTTGTTTTACATCTTCATTTAACGCACAGAAGATGTTTTGTTCGTTAACATTCAGTTATTTCTTTCCCCTTCCTCCGCTAGTTACACTTTGTTATTTGACGTAGCGATCTCTGCCATTTTTTTTGTGCACAGAGGCCCTAAAAGCCAAATAGTATTTAATAGATTTTCCAAGGCTGTCTCTCTGCTTGTCAAAATTGCTCTGAATGGGTCAAGTGCCAGAGAGAGTTGGGGGAATGAAGGGAGGGAGAGTGGGTGAAAGAAGTGCTTAACAGCCTGAAAACACTTTTGATTGTGTAGAGGGAGCAGTAGATAGGAGTGAGTTATAAAACTTTAATTGATCT
Source organism: Telmatherina bonti (assembly GCF_933228915.1). NCBI lineage: Eukaryota > Metazoa > Chordata > Actinopteri > Atheriniformes > Telmatherinidae > Telmatherina > Telmatherina bonti. Next base: position 18,687,124 of record NC_136622.1, on the reverse strand, counting down.
GCGTGAAGAGTGGAAGCTACTGCTGGCTTACATGTTCCAGTGCTTAATTGCAAGCCTGGTCTGAATCCCTATGAAACAGGGGTCATTAAAAAACGGGTTCTTTTCCACTAAAAATCACTGTATGACGCAAAATCAGTCATAAAAGATTCTCTTTTACTGCTTCAGCTTTATATGATAAGTTTCCTAAATCTACGTGGATAGGCTGCAGCTTTGCAGAAAAAAATGTCACATACTTTCACTGGTTCACATTTCACGATCAAAACTTACATGTCATTTAACATTTGAAAAAAAAAAAAAAAAAAAAAAATCTACATTTGGCAGAAACCCAAACATTCAACAGCGAGGAGGAAAAATGTGTTTCTCTGTGTTTCTGAATGAATGAACTCACACAGGAATTAGAAACTTAGCTATCATTTTAATGATAGTCATGATTTTTATGATTGGATTCCTTGCACTTGTTCTATTTTTTCAGATTTTATTAAAGTTTAGCAAAACTTTAAGTATAAAACAATAAAGCTGTACTAACAAGGACATTTTTAAGATGTCATGTTGGAGCCTTAGTTAAAGCCTGGGCAAAAACAGCAGGCTTGCCAGCAGGCAAGATGAGGGTTAGGAGAGGGAGAGAGCTTGATTGGAACCACTCCTGTAATTTTGGGCCTAGTTAACCAGCTGATTGCCAATGCCTGTGTTTAGATAGTAAAACTTTAGTAGTGCTTTGACTAAAGACACTTGAATCTGTCTATAGAGTAAACAAGACCACGTAGATCTATCCATGTAATCAAGCAAATATGCGTAGACTAGCATTGACTGCTATTCTTATGTTGATTTGATACATTTCTTTTTCAAGCTAAGGCTCTTCTATAAAGTATATGTGTTTTTTAATTTCATTTCAAGAATACCTTTTTTTTTTATGATATAATTTGTTCTTTTTTCTTTTTTATAAAAATACAACATCAAACAAAATTGTGTGATTAGTTTTGGATGAAAACCAAGGAAATGTTTCACAATTAAACATTAAAATAAAAGGTTAATGGGACGAGTTATATTGTGCCAGATGTCACATATCACTCACCTAAATGTATTTGCATGTGCACGTTTACAAACCTTCGCTGTCCACAGTAATTTCCTTAATAACACACTGAGAAAATGTGGATGAAACTTAAAGCCAAATGTTAAGTAGATTCACACGCACACTTACAGCTCTTCACCCTTTTCACTCATCTTGAGGTGGTAGAATCCTGGTGTGCAGGCACAATCATGTTGTCAGTTCTTGGCTGTGACAATAATAATAGGTGATGAGGCTAACCAGGTCAGTGATAGGCAGAACTGTTATTTTGCAAGATGAGTCCTGGCAAGGCACGGTGACCATGATGAATCTAAGAACTACTCCCATCAAGGACTTGGCTGACCTAATGCTTCTTCTCTGTGCACGTCTGGATGTTTTCTTCAAAATTAGTGAAGGGAACATTTTGTTGCTGAAGCCAGTCAGATGACTAAATATTCCTTTCAGAAGACCTCAGCATTTTCTTCTTGCCCAGTGTGGTTTTGTAGCAGTTTAGATGTTTGGCAGTTGAAGTTTATTTTGTATGATGTAAGGGAATTATTGGAAGTATTTTTATGATGTACAGCATTTCTGGTGCTGTTTTGTAACTTAAGTATTTCTATTCCTCGACAAAATGTTAAAATCCATCCCCCTAACAGGGATTATTGTCTCCGTCTCTTTGTCTCTTAGATGACAGTGAGCCAGTGGACAGCATGTACGACACAGAGGCCGACCTCCCGAGTTTGGCAGCTGGCAGTGGAGGCGGCGCCGACAGCCCAGAAGACGACGCAGAAGATGGTATTATCAACATGTCCCCTTTGCCCTCACCAACTCCTTCCCATCCGAACAACAACCACCATCACCTGCTGCACCCTCACATCTACACCTCCCACCACCTCCATAACAATAGCAGCAGCAGCAATGACCAGGACTTCACCACACCCAAGGAGGGCTCACCCTATGAAGCGCCTGTCTACATTCCTGATGACATTCCCATTCCCAGTGAACTGGAACTGCGGGAGTCCTCTGTGCCAGGTGCTGGCCTAGGCGTATGGGCTAAAACCCACATTTGTGCTGGTGAGAGGTTTGGTCTGCACAACGCAAAGCACCATGGGGCCACAGGCAAAGACAGCTCTTTTGGATGGGAGGTAGGAGCCACCCTAGATTCTCTGTGCATCATTTAGTATTTATTATACTTCCGATTCAACTGTTACTGTCCATCAACTTTGTCCATTCACATATGCTGTGCCAAATACACAATAGGACATGAAATGAAACTGCACTGAGGAAAATAACTGAATGCAGTAGCTCTTCATTCCCATTTTCAGCCATCACTATTGATGCTCACCAGCATACATCTCATCATCAGCATAGATGCTCATACCATTTGCATCGTCTTTATTATTTGACCTCATCTTTGATCCCTGCCGATGCAGACACTCACACATAGAGATACACACACAACACACTTATCCAATGCAGCACAGCAATGTCAGATGGAAAAATATGCCTGATTAGTGGAGGTATCAGCTTTTCTGGGCATCGTTCTGAAGCGAGCACACTCATTTGGTCACGCCATCTGATATGGAAATGGAAGAAGCGTGGCCCAGTGCAGTGGTGGCATATTGAACTATTAATTTTCATTTCAACATGACATTGGAGGATATTGAAGTTGCTTCAGTAAGCTCATTAGAGAGAAAAAAGCGACTCCTGGTCTCTGTCTTTCTCTGTCTCTGTCTCTCTTTCTCATTGGTCTAATCAGGACTGAAGTTCTCTGGCCTGCTTTTCATTTCTCTGACTTCTTGACTGGGACAGGTCACTCATATAGTCTCAGATTACTTTGTGTATAATGAGGAATAAAGACTTGGACATGTTATTTCTTGGAATACTATTTTGGACAAGGTATAATGTTCTTGAGCTAGACACCAGCAGCTAATCCAGCAGTCCATAAGATGATGAACTTTCTGCAAATTTTGTGCTTGAATGGTAAAAATAAGATAATTCTTAAAAATGATAAATTAGCTTAATGTTTGATGATGATACATCACATACAGTAAAAATTCACTGCAGTAAATTGTCAGTTTCCCTCCTGGTACAGGACTGTGAAGTCAGCAGACTTCTGAAGAAAGTGCTGCTGTAGGGGTTTAAGTCATTTACAGTTGTTTTAGCATTATATTTTCAAAACATGCAGCTCAAACAGGTTTCCTAAATTCCTCACTGACAAGATTTTCATGAAATCTCATCGGGTTCTCATCAAATTCTCTGTCTAAAGACTCTTGTTTTTTTTGTTTTTTTTCTCTGCATCGTTTCATGTCAGTTGCACCAGCATGCAGACAATTAAAACACACAGACACAGGCTATGGAGCATCCTGCCAGGTACAACATTTTCATTTTTAAAGTTTATATAATGGCAAACCATTCAAGGAATGGGTAGGACTTCTCTTCCAATGCTACACTCTTCCCACAGCTCTGATGTTTTCTCTCAGTTTTCACAAAAGCCTGGAGCATTTTGATATACAGTTCATGAAACAGTGTACCAGTGGAGTTAGCTTTAAGTCAATTTTGTTTTCCTGTGCAGGTAACATCTTTGGTCTTTGCATCCCAGTCAATTAGAATGGAAGAATTGATCCATGATTCCCTCTATTCCATCCTGAATGAGCATTGGAGGAATGAATTTGGCTCAGATTCTGTTTTTTTAAAGATATCCTGTCTGCTTAGGGGCTGGAAACCTTCAGAGGTTCTCCTCTCCCAGACTCTTATCACAGATAGTCATAACAGCCAGCCTGTTGATAGTTATCAACAGAGTCCCTTAGGAGTCCCAGTACACCCTTTTCTTTCCCCCTTTTCAGCATCAGTCTTTCAAACTCATCTACTGCCCCTGGTCTTAAACAAATAGACAGACAAGGGAGTGACAGACATTTGGCCAAAACAAGGGAAAATGTTAAAGTGAGCACACATCAAGGATTAATGAGGATTTAAAAAAAGAGGATGCAAAAATGATATATTTCCTACATGAGGCACTGCAGGACAGATTCCATGGAGATATGTTTGTATTCACCTCTTGCCAAAACAGAGGGACGTATTATGAGAGATAATAAGTGAAGTCATCTGAAATCTCCAAGGTGTTAATATGATCATATCTAACAAAATACCTCATACTTTTCAGCTCAACCCTTTTGGGTAGGAGATATATTTTAATTAAGAGCTGAAATTAGTTATAATAACTGGCTTATTGCTACCTTGCTTTCGTGTTATCAAAAGGATTTTATAATGACAGTGTTAAATGGAAACCTTGGTTTCAAGGTTTTCTGCTTTTTGTGTTTTACCCATCAGCAAGGACAAATGCCATTGACAGCAAAACACTTACTCCTAAACATTTAACCACATTTACCAGATTTTTGAGGATTTTTTTTTTTTTGTTCTTTTTTTTAAATCCTGGAAATAAATTATTATATTTGTTTAGCAATCAATGGGATCTGCTAATGAAACCTAAAAAGCTCAATACATCAGTCGGTGTATGCTTTAATGCTTTCTGAAAATCTGGCTATAAGTGCAGAGTGGTCGAGACAAAAAAAAAAAGTTGTAGAGAAAAAGCATGACAGAGAAGAAGCAAGAGAGAGAAGAAGGAGAAAGGCAAAGAGGAAGCCGACTATTGTCCGTTCTGGGGCTTTGGGAGCTGGAAGAGGTGTTAACTCAGGCTCATTTTAGCAAGACGGACAGCTCAATCTGAGAGCTGCTGCGCTGCAGGCCATGGCCATTCTCCACTGTCTCAGACACCTTCCCTGGGCCAGGACTGAGTCATCCATTTAAAAACCATTATTGCCCCCCACTCCCCCTCTTAGCACAACGTGATAGAACACTAAGGCCCCCAGTCAACCGTGCGTGTGTATCTTTGGTTGTGTGTGTAGGACTGCTAACCCCTCAGGATAGGAAGGCCTGAGCAAGCAAAGTGAGGCAAGGCCCACAGAGATTACAGTGTAGGGATCTAACCATCAGAGTGACTGCTGCTATTATCTGGCTGGTAGATTGGCCTGACTTGTCTATTGACAGAGAAATGTTACCATACACTGACTGGAGGTATTGTGCACTTCACTGATTGGCACTCAATAGACTTACTGATCTAAACTCCTTTGGGTATTTACATGGCAAAATGTGGCAGGGAAAAGATCAGGATACATTAAAACTAACAATAGCGACATTTTAAGAGTAGGTGTGAGAAATTTTCTTTAAAGCAATAATGGCACAACAGGTAAAAAAGAGAGAGAGAGATTAATTTCACTTTGATTTTGAAGAACAAGTCAAATCAAATCTCTATTGGTTTTCTGAGCACTCCTTGAGGAAACAAACAGAATGACCATGCCCTGCTGATGCGATATAATAATGTAAACACCTTCTCCCTGCCTTGTGACCTCTGGGTGTATCTTTGCACCTCTGATTAATTGCTTTTGAAACTATTTCCGCACCTACATGCTTTTGTCTTTTTGTATAACTACTGTCACTCTGACTTTACCATTTTCTGTTTTTTGATCAAATTCTCTCATTTAGGATGCACAGCAGTAATTAAAGCACATTTTTAAGAACTATGGACAGATGAAGTCACTTTCTTTGCCATTTTCTGTCAAATTTATTGACTTTTTCACTTTTGTACTCTGTGTTTATGGACAAAGGGCAGTACATTTGAGGTGTGCATTAATGCAGACCCTTAGAAAAAGGTCATCATAAACACTTTCACAAAGAGAAACATGTATCAGGCAGTCCATGTCAGCCCTGCAGCCATGTCTGTCTGTCTGTAGCAGTGGACCTTGGTATGACTTTGTTGCCAGGCAAATTTATTTCTCTCAGTCCCTCATTCTTTGTCTGTTTGCTTTTTGTGGGGTGATTTTCCATATCAGTATCATTCATCCCACAATGTGTGGAAAGAGGCGAAAAGAATGCTAGCTCCTCTGTTTGACCAGTTATTGACTTAGTGATAGGCTAAGAAGTCTGGCGGGCACTCTCAAGTCGCCAAGGTCCTACGTGACAGATACCCATCCAGCCATGGCATGATAGATCTCTCTCACCCTGTGTTAGGCACTAAATCTCCACTTTGACAGCTCTTTTTTCACACTGATGCCATGCTCCTTTTGTTCGTGTCTTAATCATCAAACTAAGCTGAAGTTTTCAAAGGTTTAGAAGAAGAACTCCTGGCGCACCCTGACACTTATCTATCCTGACCCACCTCTCATGTCCTAAAGTGTTTGCTTACCTTTTGTGTTCTGAATGAGAAGGGCGGATGGCCAAGTTCTTATTCTATAAGATATCCCAACAGGCCATTCAAGATGCAGCTTGCAACTTGTCTGGTCTGTTTGCCTTTCACAGAAAGGTGTTATTTATTTTGATGTTTGACCCTTGAGGTGACTGGTACTAAGTTGGGCTAAATTTCCCTGGGCCTGCCAGAAGACAGCAGTCACATTGAGTATATGAATGCTGCGGAAAATAGAGAGGGGATGACATAACAAAGCACAGAGTCGTTTCCTGCTTCATTTGACTAATGTGTTTTAACGTTCTCTCAGTGGCAGTCACTTTCTGACATTTATATCATGAGTGGAGCTTCAAATCAAACTAAATATAACACAGGATGAGTTAACCCTATTTAAGTCAAGTACTACTATCGTCTTTAAACACATCATATAAACTTTTGAGGTAAATTTTCATGTAAATGGGGTAATTATCATGTCTTTTTGTAATCAAATCAAGACCATGCTCTGATGAGCTTTGGCTTATGCTGAAAGCCACTTAGAAAGAAAAACAGCAGGTCTTTTAAGCTTTACTTCCTCTGATCTAATCGGAGTTATATATTACAAATTCAATTCACTTTAATTGCTTATGAAGAAATAAAATTATTTTAGCTCCAGAGTAATTTTCTTATGAGGTTAATTATGAAATTTCTACCTTAACGTTCATACTGCCTTTTTTGTATATAAAATGGAAATACTTTCATCATATTTTTGAGCAATTAAATAATTAAAAAAATCTATTGATGTTACAAGAAAACATGTCTTTTCTTTATTTTGGAAATGAATAAAAGATAAAAGATAAAAATCATAATATACAATAATTTAATATAGTTTAACAGATAAGATTATCAATATTTTATGTTGAATATAATCTGAAAATCATTACATTGTTTTTTATATTGTTATGAACAAAGATTCTTTACAAAAGAAATAATAAGACGTCTAAACTGTGATTCCAAAACTTGCTGTTTTTTGCACTGAAGTGCCATCAACCAGCTATATGAAATTAACAACAAACATACGGAGTTACTTTTGAACATGTGCTTATAGTTCCACGTCATAATGAAAAGGATATCAAATCTGCGGTTTCTAATAACAGTATTGACCAACAGTATGTGGTTTTCTGTCATCATTATTTTGACTTTGACAGAAACCCCAAGTTTACACACAGAGCAAAAGCACCAGAGAGAGTATAACACCGCAAGGCCCAAGCCTGGGTGCTGTAATATCTTCCATTCCCGTTCATTTTATGTAGGTTTTAAACATGCCATTAGCCAATTTAATCCAATTTTCCCAGCTTTCTGAGCACTCCAGTGGAACAGATTCCATCTAATATTAAACATATGGTTGCTGTTGCCCCTGGAAACACCACAGCTTTGCTGGGCTTTTCTTTCTTCTTTTTTTTTTTAACCTGTTAAAGACAAGCCTACTGTGTCCCAGTGCAAAACACTGTCAATTATCGCCAATGAACATTGTAATTGATAACGAGGAAGCAGGGCAGCAAATTAAATGTCAGGTTTGATTAGAAGCCTGATGCCTTATCATTTGTTCATAACTCATTACCAACATCTGTTAATTAGTTAATAAATTAATCTGCAGGCACAGATGAAATGTGCACTGGCTACCGAGGAAGCACATGGGGCAAAGTCATTCATCTTTGAAGGGAGTAGAACTCGACAAATATTGTCCCTGGGATTTGGATTGTTATTACTTGGTCACTGGTTTCAGACCTCAGCCACTCCAGCCAAGCATTCTCAATGGAACCTCTTGTTAGCCTGAAAAACCAGCCCCCCCCAAACCCACAATCTCCTCACGCATCAACACCACAATACTATCCTTTATTGCATGAGATTTCCCTTTGCAGACATGCTTTAAACATTCATTTAAAAACCCTCACATTGGCCTATCAGTCCTCTGGTGAAGTACAGGTAGCTCCTGTCCACACCTTCTCTACTCCTCTATTTCACTGTGTATCTACTGAAACCCATCGTTCATCATTGCCCTGATGAATAGCCCCATCAACTAGTGCCTCAAGGCAGGAGACGACAATGAAACTGCTCTTTTCTGCTGCAGTGGAAGATGATGACATTATGTCAAATGAAGTTTATGCTTGTTCTTAGAATTATCCTCTTCCACTTCCTCCATTTTTGTACATCTGTAGGCATCTACATGTGAGCACTCATTACAGTTCACTCCCTTTCTATTTTTCACTCACCTCCTCACGCTTTCTCACTTTAAGTCTCAGTCCCTTGTGCTGCTTAACATGTCTTTGACTAAAACAGGGAGGTGGTGAGCTATTAATCAGGTTCCCGTGGCTGTTGTGATTGCCATTTTCCATAATAAGATACACAACATGGCCCAAAAGCCTTGGCTGTAGAAATGCTTATTTCCTTTAACTCTTTGCAGTTCCTGTTTAGTACTGTAGACCTCAGTGCAAGAGTGAATGCAGGATGAAAATAAGCCACAGGTCTGTGCCTTTTAATTACTTTTTATTAGGTGCAAAGACTTATGCCTTGGCACAGTGTGTGTCTTTGTCAGAGGAAAATGGAAGAGACCATAAAAGCCATTCATAAGCATATTATTGGATCTAAATGGAGACAGGGGACCTTTCTAACCATTTTTGGCAAATATATTTTTATTTAAGAGTCTATAGATTGATAAAAAATCAATACACTTAAACTTTATTTGAACCGATTAGATAAACCACATCATGTAGAGGCATATAAAATGTATTTTGTAGCATTCATACACACCTTTCAAATATTTGAGAGTACACAGGCAGGCAGGAAAAAGACATTCACTTTTGTTTTTCTTTCCTCGACCCAGTCATTTAGAATAACAAGGTAGAGTGAGAAGCTAAGCACGATGACGACATTAGATCTAAAACAGTGTTGAATTGTTGAAGTGTCAAGCACACTGGTACATCTTTACTTAGGAAAGTCTCCGGAATCGCTTGAGTGATTTTCATTCATTTTCTCCACCACTGTCACTGTGAACAAGCCCCAGCACCTTGTCTGCATCAGACGATGAAGTTTTGACAGAGCTGAGATTTGTGGAGGCGTGCCAATGTGTGTGTGTGTGTGTGTGTGTGTGTGTGTGTGTGTGTGTGTGTGTGTGTGTGTGTGTGTGTGTGTATGCCTTCGTGTGCGTGTTGAGCATACACTCATAGATGCACGAGTCTATATTTGAATAACTCATCTTTGGGCATGGGTTCACCCTTCACATGATCTTAGATCAGCCTTCCCTTAGAAAAACAGGATATTACCAGGGGTTTGGTTTGATATCTTATATAAGTGTGAGAGCTTGTGTCAAGATAACAGCTTCAACAGAGATTTCCCAGATATTTGTTTGTTTTTTGTTTTTTTTTTACTACTGGAAAACCAAATCAGGAATATCCCATACAATGAAACAAATGCACAAAAAATAGGTTTAGATTTTAATTTTTTCTTACCACATTTAATAATAAACATATTATTCGTGATAATACCCAGAGAACAAAGGAAAACCAAATAGTCTAACTTGATCTGTGCAAATCTTCTTAACGGTCAGGGCATTGCACCGCAAGCTTCTCAGTCATTCTGTCCTCAATAAATGTCATATGATTGTGCTCTGTGCCACTCTTTCTGGAGAGGAGGTGAGGTGACGTCGGTGAAGCTGGTACACAGTGGTACCCAGCATGCCACCTCACAAAAAAAATATATAAATAAATAAATTGAAAAGAGTTCTGCTTCTGTGAAAGGATTTGTCTGCAACCATGTGATACAGAAGTTATGTCAAAATAACAGAACAACACCATTGTGATATTGAGGGAGTGTGTGATTGTAAATCTGCAGGGAGAAGGGACCTTGATCTTTACATGCAGATAAAAGTTATAGACAACTATTCATCATTACAAGCAAATCAAGTGTCATTCCTTAATGCAGCTTTCTAATTTATCTACCTTTAAACATTTAAATACCAAACAATGAATACAATAAACTCAGTTTTTCATTAACTCTTCATACGATCCTTTGTTTGCTGTAATTTTATGGAGGCTGAGTGTTTGTGATGACAAAGCCTGCTCCCCTCTGCTGGCCAAGAGCTCACAATGCTGCAAAGTGCTTTTAACTATTTGGTATGATGTTGTTACTTTGGGGCAAGAGAGGCAGAAGCAGAGATTCAAAGAAACATATAAGTATACTGTGTAAGAGCACACTAGCCAAACACACAAAGCACTCACACAGTTACTCACATGTGCTTTGAAACAAGTTGCCTACCGAGCTACTCTCAAGTAGAACAAGTCAGCATTTTTGCAACCCTTCACTTTATTTGCCTCCTGTGGAGTGGGTGTACTAGGACAAAAGTCAGTCCATTACTGAATTTAAAAAAATCATCTCCGTGCTATCCATTTTCTGTATAATATTTTGGCTGATAAATGTTTTTTTTTTTTTTTTTTAAAGAATCAAAGCTGGAATATTCAGGGACAGAAATTAATGTTAAAAATTCTTCATTAAATTAGGAAAAAAATTGTTATTAATGTAATATTCAAAATTTAACATTTTTACCAAAAAAAAAAAAAAAAAATCATCCAAACTACTACTTCATGACTGCAGTGGTTATCTAATTTAAACATATCTTTGAAATGCAACATATGATTTTAGGTCAAACCCTTCATATTATTAAGACCAGAAACACGAAGTCTTTTATTGGGTTTATTCAGAAGAAAAGTCACTGATTTAAATGTGCTAATAACTTGTAAGCAGTAAAAACAGGGATTCTTTGATGTGTGCAGAAATTAATTCTGCCAACTGCTGTCTGCCATTTTTTTCAAGTGATATTTTTCTTTTCTCAAGTTTTTTAAAGGACTTTAAAACCTCAACAGATTATGACTTCGATTAAAAAAAACAATTCAAACTATTATTTTGGAAACTTTAGAGTTTTTCTCTGTAATTCTCACTGTCCTATCCTTTTTTTTTTTTGTTTTACCTACAATGGTGTAAAAATGTCACAATTTTACCATTTTTAACTGACTGTGGCCTCTTTCCACATCTCAGTGTACATTCAAGTGTTGATTTGTGAACTTGAATGTGCTTTTTATGACAAATTGAACAACATGATCTTTAATTACACCAAGATCACACTCTCAAAAGTCTTATTTTGTGAGTCATTCATTTTTCAATGCCTCACTCAACCATATTCTAGCCTCTCACTCTATTTCTTCTGTCCGTCCTTTCTTTTTGCTTCATCCTTCGCTTTTCCTGCCCTCGGGGGTCCCGGTGCTTCTAATTCGGCCTTATCAGTAACGTAATTTAGCTGCCACAGCTTGGGTTTCTGTCGCGCGGCGAGTGGCCCCATTGTCCAGCCCTGCTGTTGCTGAGATAAACCCTTAGATTGAACAAAGTCCGTGCTGACCTTTACAAACTCCCAAATCTCGCTGTGTACACCCCTCCAGCTGAGATCCTCTCTGCTTCAAGCTCTTTTCTTTGGGTGGTGGGGCTTGGGGCCCACGTAGGAGGAAGAAGGTGAATGAGTGTGTGTGCTTGCATGCTTATGTGTGTTAAAGAGTGAGAGTGTGTGGGGTCAGTTTGGATTGAGTGAGCGTGAGATGGACAAGAGAGAGGGATTAAGATGGCTGACTGAGCCTGTCTATAATTCCAATGGCACTTGGCTCTAAGAGGGAGGCAGAGAGGGAAAAAGTGCACAGCAAACAAAGCATTCAAGTATGCATTTTTCTGTCTCCTTCAGTCTCCCGGAGGAGGCTTTGGTGAGCCACAGTCTCTGCTCATCCTGCCTTGAAGTGTATAAAAAGAAATATGATTTAATAATACAAAAGTTAGTTTGTGTCTTTCATTGTCCGCACTTGTTATGTCCCTGAAATGCCCATCGTAAACGCTTTAGGAGAGTTGTGGCAAGTGAAACATCGCCATTGTTATTTATCATGTCATCCATTTCTAGGCAGGAAGCCCAAGAGAAGTCCGTTGAAATTTTGTAGAACTGAAGTAGAACAGTTGAAGCAAAGTGGCTTGTGGGGTGGGGGTCAATGCCCTGACAGAGAGGTTTGGAGCACAATGCAGCAGAAGTACCCTCTCCATTGTGAACCACTGTCATCCTTCAAAAGCCACTCGACTTGTCCCCCACATTGCAAATCCTCTCTGTTCTCTATACCAGCTGTCTGTCAGTCAGGCAAGGAACCTCATCAAAAGGTCTTGAAGTTTGGGCATGCGAGGCAGAGTGGGGAGGGAGGAAGGCTGGTGAAGGAGCATGTTGTTTGTGTGGTGAGTGTGGAGTTAGCATGCTGAGGGTCTGTAGTACGCAGAGATTGGACCGTTAGGGCAGGTGTGCGGTTTAGTGTTTGTGATGTGGGATTGGAGACAATCAGTAACGGTGCTCCCACAATTCCCCCCACCCCCCACCACCCTTATGCCCAGTGTGTATCCCACTTTCTATCCCTCCATCCATCCCTTTTCCTTTTTACCTACCCCCACCCACTGCCACCTCTGCCTACAAGCCACCACCAGTGTTCCCAGGGAGATGAGCGCTACGGAGAAGAAGGCCCACAAGGGATTAACTTTTCACATGGCTGGGAGTCCTCGTCTCAAAAGACCTGACAACCCCAGACGGCTTGATTAAAAAAGAAAAGAAGAGAAGAGGAAAGGGGGTGGGAGGGTATAGGAGGAGAAGAGGGGGAATTCTTCACATGATGGCCTTGAGAGAGGGATTTTGGATATTGGGTGTCTTTTTTTTTTCTTCATCCAGTGGCCCCATGTCTTGGTTGAGAATGAGCAAATTGTTCCTCCTGTTCTCTCACCACTCCCTGTGCTGCCCAGCTTGAAGATGTGGGTGGGCACCAGCACGCACTATTGACTCTTCACAGAAAACCCAGAGATGTCGTCTAGTTTTAAAGAAACAGAAATAATACCAAAATTGGTGTTTTTGTTGTTGTTGTTGTTGTTGTTGTTGTTGTTGTTGCTATTGCTCTTCTAATCTCCATTTTGTCTTTTTTGTCACTGATGATTTTATAAATAAGGAATAATCAGTCTTTTCAGTTCAGTTACAACAATCATGTCATGAAATGTGAGTTATTAACCAATCATAAAAGTATCATTTTAGGCTTTCCATTATTCTGTGTTTGTCAGAATGGCATTACAGTCAAGGAAGACATTGGAAGAGAAAGTTGGCGAACCGTTGCCGGCTTAAAGTTCTAGTGTTCAAGTGGCAAGGCGCCCTATTTCCCCCTGACTCTATCCCAGATAAATTGGGCATCTCAGGTTTGTCTGTGAGAAAGAGAGGACCAAAAATCAAAACAAATGCTCCTACTGAAGTGAAGATGGGAGTCGGGGTTGGCTTTCCTCTCTGGCTAACGGATCAGCAACTCAACCTAGCGGGACAGCGGGCCACTTAATACCTCCCATCTTGTCAGGTAACAGAGTGGCCCGACAGGGAGGTCAGGGAAGGTAGCAGGGTATCATTTTTCAGATCACCACTCACCCTCTGGCTTCCTCCACATGGCTCACTTACCCTCTTCTCATCTCCACTGCTAGGATACACTCACCCTCTCTTCTGACACCCCTGAGTTAGGACACAAACATTCATTGAGAACATTTTCAAGAATGTCCACAGTCAGTTTCTGTGTGAGCTGCTGATATGGAACAAATAACCCCTAAAATCTGAAAAATCGTCATATTTCCCCACCAATATTACATGTTATTCCAAACAAAGACCGGATTTAGGTTAGGTATTTTAAGTTACTCTCTTGATTGTTTTGAATTTGTCTTTATTACACATTTTGCAGAAATATTACATCTGCTTAGTGTAAGTGTAGAAAAATGTATAAAAAATATTTTCTTTTAGTTGACCAAGAAGTAAGCAGAGGTGCAAGAGAAGCTTTTAAAACGAATCTGGTTTTCTCGAAATCATCACTAACTTTTGCTATTAACACCATTTATGCACAGAGCAGGAAACATTAGCAAACAAGTGACTACAACAGTAATTTAATTCGAGTATCACTACAGATTTATAATTATACATGCTGTTTAGAAACCATATGGCCCCTGATTACAAGGAGGCGCTGAACCTTTTTTTTTTTCATTTTCTTCATTTGACCTTGGCGTCCAGAAGATGATTCTGTCCTTCATGATGTTTTGGACATTCTTCCTGATTTGCTGTCTAGATAGAGGAACTTACAGATATAGGCAGAGCTTTTACAATTTTACAGAAATCTATAAGAAGTTTCTGTTTTTTACCTTGGAAAATGTCAATCAAAAATGTGAACAAAAGTGGACTCAGCAGTCTCCTGCTTCCTCCCACAGTCAAAGGACATGTTGAGTTAATTGGTGACTCCAAATTGCTGTGGGTGTGAAAGTTAAAAAAAAAAAAAAAAAAAAAAAAAAAGTATGAATTCTTTTTATTTTCTCTATTTGATTGATTAGTGATCTTTCCGGGTGTGCCTTGTCCCTCGCCCTTTGTCAGCAGGGATAGGCTCCAGATATGATACACTGACTCATATTCTTGTGATTATTTCACTAAATCAGAATCCAATCAGTTTTTCTTTGTCTGAACACCACTTCCTCACAGCACAGCTATCATTAAGTGACTCATTTATGCCATCATAGGTAGGTCCACATGATAGCCTGCTGGTGGCATTTAATGGGGAATGGAATTCTTTCTACAGCAAGGCATGCTGAAGTAGCTGTGGCTAATGCAACCCCTATAGTTTATCCATTGCATTAGTGCCAGAAGACCCAGCAGTGAGCCTTTAACCTGAGGACGACAGGACCATGATTATGTTCTCTGCAGGGTAGGCCCGGCCAGAGGATACTCAGCTATTACACAAAGGACCCTACACACAATGACATATGCAGACCACAGGGTAATTATCAGTGTCTATTTCTGCAAGTTAGTTATACTGTCTAATATAGCTATTATACATGACAGACTTGGTTCAAATTTTCAGTTGAGACTGAGATTAAAAAAAAAAAAAAAAAAATCGCTCAACAATAACGTAAAGTTTATTATCCCCAATTATCTTGGCGGAAATCCTACTTGAACACATCAATTGAAGTTCATATAATAACTAAAAATACACAGCTGCACACACATACAAACACACACATTCATTCACAGAAAAATGTCATATTCACAACAAATTGTCACATGCACTCTGGCCCCCCTTATGAGCACTATAGTTACCATGTTTACTGTCACAGTTCACTTGCACACTCATTGTCTCCTGTGCTCACACCTCTACACACACACACACACACACAAACACACAGGTTCCAGTCATTTTTCAAGATAATTCTTTCTCCTCTCACTCCTCTTGTATCATGAGCCACTAGACACTGAATGGACCACAGGGAAAGCTGATCTCACAGACATATATTCATGCACACACACAAAACTGTGTGTGGTCCCACCGTCTCAGTCCTCACTATGTTTTCTAATGCTTCATCAGGTCCCATGGTCAGGGTCTTGGACTTAAGACTAATCTTTTAAATTCCTCACTGTCTCAGTGCCTTTTGTCTCATCAGAAGTCACTTGCCCACCTTTGATGATTTCTCTTCTGTTGTTTCCTTCATAAGATTTCCCTCCATGTGACAACAGGGGGTTTGGTTGTTTTCTTTCCCATCTTCCTCTCTTTCGCATTTTCTTCTTTGCTCTCCTATTCCCCCTTTGCATAATTCAAATCAGAAATCCCATGTGAGTACCTTGCTCTTGACCTAGCTGAGAAAGCTCCTGATTGCTTTAATAGCAGTCCTTGGAGATGGAAGGTGGGTGTCTTTAAGGAACTCTGGTGAGAATGGTGCGTGTGCAGTGCATACTACCGAGGGGTGGTTGATTAGAACTGACCTCAAGGGTGTCGGGAGAAAAAGAAGTACAAAAATGCAAAGTGAGCATGTGTGCTTGCATAATTGGGGCAGTGTGGAGTGCAGCAAGGTCAAGTAGAACAAATGGTCAGTAGAGTGAGTTCCATAAGTCTATAAAAACACAAAAAAAGCCACATCACATGCATATGTATGTTTAAGGGGCATTGGTCACTTTGAGGTTAGGGAAAAGAGGGCGTGATGGAAAAAGCTGACAATTGCAAGGATGAAGTGGTTCTGGGTGGAAGTGGGAAGCTCCCAGATTAAAACAAATGTCAGTAGCATGACCACGAAAAGTCTTGTTTTGTTTTTATTTGCCTTACCAATGGCGACGACAATGAATAAGAAAAGAATCAGCTGCTATACCCAAACATAAATGAAAGCATGAGAAAAAATTCAGAAGAGGTAGATATATGCACAGGGGCTAACTTTTTCATCAGTGGGATTGCCCTAAAGTCAGGAACCCCAAAGTCAGGAGCCCCAAAGTGAGCCCAGCTAAGATTGGGGTGAGGCCTGTCAAACCCAAAGATTGAGTTTGAATTAGGCCCACCATTCAAAACTACTGAAAAGAGTTCCTGAGCCTCCTATTCTATGTCAGCAAATTGGGAGGAAATCTGGCTATTGTGCAGAGTTTTGAAGAGGCTGTTGGTGAGGAGGGGGCTCCATACTGTGCTTACCTATAGATGAGAGAGGAGACAAAGGCTCTAGGGACATCCAGGAGAGGCTTTGAAATCCCGATTGGCTGGAGGAAGAGACAGCCTTGAGTAACTCCTGGTGAGGAAAAGGTCAACAGTGTTCAGTTAATGTAGACACCAGTTGGAAAGGGATTTAACTTGAGCTGCCAAAAATGACAAAAGAAAAACAGAAATTATTGGAATCAGGCAAGAAAAAAATAACGATTGCCTCAGTTGTAAATAATAAAATACCACACATAGACCTGTGCATTTTGTAGCACCTGTTGCAACAAGTGACCGTCTTTTTGGTGTCAAACATTTAGTGAGTTTAGAGAGTTTTATTTAGTCTGTCATTCTCAAGAAAATTTTAAATTTGCTTGGGAAAAACTATACTTGAAAATGTCTCCAAGAGACTTTTCATTCTTTCTGTTCTAAAGAAGAAAATCCTCACATATCTTTTCTGGTTTCTTTTCATATAACTGTTTTGATGAGTATGTGTAAACAAAGTTCACATACAAGCACTTTGTAATGGTGAGGAACACTTTAATGGATGAGGACTTCAGTGACCTTTGTTGTGTTCTATGTGTCTACATGCGTTCATGTATGAGAAAAGATAGACCCCCCTCAGGCTAAATTATAAGTGTATCACAAAATGCATAACACACAGGCATTGGCAGTGCTATAGCGCAGCTACCCTCTTCCTGATCAGCAGTGCAGCCCGGGGCTCTTCCGGAGTCTCTTACCCAACAAGAGTCCAACTCCCCTTCCCCACGGGGTCTACTATACCAATGCCAGCCCTCTCTTCTTATTTCTGCTCTTCTCTTTGTGTGTTTCACTCTCTCATTAATCAATGTCAAGCTGCCCAACAACAAGGCCAGCATTCTTTCTCTGCTTGCCTTCTTCAGTTCCTTGTATATGTCACTGTGACCCTCCCCCCTCCACCGACTCAGCGGCCATCATCATCCTTTCACATGGCCGTAGAGTTAAAACCCAGGCAGCTTTACCCTGCAAAAAGATGGAAAAAATAAAGAGGAGGCATTTTGTCTCATTTCTGTCTCTTCTATCCCCCTTTTCCTGGATTTGTCATGCTGGGGAGAAAAAAGGATGCTATGGCCGTTTACATAATTCATGTTACACACAATAAAAGTTTGTATGGAGCCTTCATGGGCAATGAAAGGAAATGTATGCCCGTCTTTGTGCCCTGGATCTTTCTTCTCTGCTTCTCTCCAGTGATCAGAATCCCCACACATACAGTCATTGTCCTATGGTTGCCATTAACCTCTGGTAAAAGTCAGCCAATACTATTACTATATAAGACATGTCTCCATGGGGTGAAAAAAAATCATCATGTCTTTGTAAAGGTACAAAATACCCATTTTTTGCTGATGTTAATATTTCAATTGACATGTCAGAATCAGGAAGGAAAAAGCAGGGCTGTGCTTTGATTAAATCAAATGTAGGGATGCTGATGTTAGCAACAATTGCATACATGTTCAAACAATATCCACTCATTTGAGATACTCATGCATACAAAGACGTTAAAATCAGCACCTCCAGCATTTCTGTATATCCCTTGGGTCGTTATCATTTTCCCCATTACTCCAAGTTATTTGTTTAGCATCAACTGCATTTCCTCTTTTGTTCTGTACAGTATTTCCATTTTCAGCCCGAAAACCAGTAAAAGCAATCCCAGAACATCCTATCACTAATACCCTTTTCAAAGATTTGTCCATGTTTACATTGAATAATGAGATGGCTTTTTGCATGAGCTCTTGACATGGTGTTTGTTTATGAAGAGGCAGACTGCCTCCAAATCAACAGTCATTTGGGGGGAGCTTGTGATTAGCAATGCTTTATCTTGCTATGCCCTCCCTTGTAGAGCATCTGTATGTATTTGTTGTAGTAATGAATGGAACAAAAACTTCCGGAGGCCTGGTGGATGAAGAAATGTCTGTAATGGAGAGCAGCCATGGAGTCAGCTGTGTGGTCAGTTGCCAAAAAGGGAACAGTTAGAGAGCCAAAGAGAGTGATGGGGACTTAACCAAATAACCTGTTCCTTCCCTCCTTTAGCCTAGATCACATCACAAGCCTTCTCCATAGATGATAGATGACCTTCCCTCTCATTTATGTCAAAAGCTCTTGCCCCTTGGCCCTCCAGGGTCACGTGGTTATTTGCTGCGCTTGAGTACATACACGTTCACTCAAGCACCATGCATGCTGCTGCAGTCCACACAATTCCCCCCTCAACTCAAAGACAATTGCCCTTTTTCATCTTTGTCAGTTTTTATAGAAACTCACCCCTTACAACAATATCTGTAGACTTTGTCAGAAGCACATACAGTATATACAGACAGACATACTCACTGTCAATCCCTCTGAGACCTTTACCTCCAGGCAGCAGGTATAGATTTGTTAAGAGTCTGAGTGGAAAGAATGGATGGATGGACAGATCAGGAAAAGGGCACAGAAGGAGGTAGAGAAATAGGAGTACAGAACAGACACTGAGCAGTAAATTACTTTGCCAATCAATCTTACCACTGGGTAGGCTTGATGAAAGCTGTCCAAACTTTTCCCAGGTACTAAGTAACCCTCCTACAGTTTGTCACCAGAGGGCGGGGGAATAGGATTGACAAACAAGTGGCAAGATTAAATGTTGCTGGAAGCAGAGAGGAAAAATAGAGTAAAAGAGGAATGGGGTGGTTAAACTCAAGAGAGAATGTGCTTTATGTGTGAAGGGAAATTCTTCAAGATTTGCAGTGGACATAGAAAGAGATATTCATGCTGACAAGTATATAAAGAGTTCTGTTAAGGAAGCTTTGCACAAAGAAAATCCTATTTATTCAAAATCTGGGTGACTTCTAACGTGCACTCACTCACTCACTCACTCACTGACTCACTCACTCACACACACACACACACACACACACACACACACACACACTCACACATACACACTTTATAATAATTAAGATTTTTCTTTCGGTTCCCTACTCAATCCCACAACTATAATAAAACAACCTAATCCCCCACTTGCCACATTTTCACACTCTGTCACACACAAACACACACACAAGTGCATACCTTTGCTCATGCCATAACAAAGTGACAAACTGTGACACAGAACATGTGACTTCTCCCTGTTATAGTAGACAGAAGGCATGTGTTGAACATGCACGAAAACAGACCTAATATGTTCTTTTAATTTTCTTTATATACACAGTGGCAACACATAGAGGATCTCCCACACTCCACAGCAAAGCCAGCACAGACATTGCTCCAGCACACACACATGCACACACCCACATACACCAACAGAAGTTTCTTTACACTTGTTTTCTGGCAACTTTTAGAGTATCTCTGCCCAGAACTGTGAAGGAAGAGAGAGGGCTGTTGGGAATGTTAATTTGGTAATTTGTTGTTTTATATAAGCAGGGGGAGGGATGGTTGTGGTGCAGCAAAGGAAGCATACACAGCCTCTGTATTTGTCTGCTGGAAGGGGGTTTTGGTAGTAAGACAGGACAATTCTAGTGACAACATTCAGCTTAGTGATGCAGATGACTCCCAACCAAGTTATTTTTCTTTGAGAGAATTGGGCAAAAATACCATGACGATTGGAGAGCAAGAAGCACCCCATGCCCAAAGAAGGAATTAAGATGTCTCTGATATATGTCTACGCCCCTCCTCCTCCCCATGCCTCTCAGTCACTCTCTCTCTCTCTCTCACTCCTAAATCTGGGATGGTGGCCAAGTGCCACCAAGGACACTAAGGCTAATAAATCACCCTCGTTTCAACATCTGTCCAGTCCCAATAGGCTGCCAACTGCTGCCACCCCTCCCCTTGTAAAGATGGGTCCTTGGCTTTATTCCTCTTTCAGCATCTCTCCATACTCCCCCAGTGACAACCCTTCCCAGACTGACAAAACATCTATTGTCCTATACCCAAGTGAAGAAGAGACCCTCTTTTCCCTTCTTTGACAAAAGACGTCTGAAGCCAAGATGGGACTGCCAGCCGAGATGCCTGGGACCCGGCAGGGGTGCCCCTTCACCCCCCTTCTGCTTTTCTCCCACCCTCTGGTTCATCCATCCCTCGCTCTCACTCTTTTTTTACTTTTAATACTCCCCTCCTGTGGGGGTCACTCACTCAGCTCACACCCCACCCTTTTCATAGCGGTGAACTCTCAGCCTTGTATAAAGACATCAAGTGACAGCATTGAGAGAAAACAGCCAGATTTGGCAGAAAGAGATATTCGACATGGCTGTCAGTGGCCATTCTGCATGCCTCTTGTTCCCTTGGATGTAGTTGAAATAGATAAATAAACAGTCATATGCAGAAAAGCAAGGATCAGAAGCTTGTCGCATTTATTTATATTGAATGGAGAAGAAAAAGAGGCAAAAACCTGCTCCTGCCAATTGAGAAGAATCAGCCAAAATTGAATTCACAGTGTTTAGATTTGTTTTCATGGCAGACGCCAAAAACTATACGATTCATTGGCATTTTGTGGTATACTCTAAAGGTGGCTGTAGGTCTTCAACAATGTGCAGAGGAGATGATTTAGGAAGTTGTCTCTGGACTCATCAGTTAAAAAGGACATCTCACCCCGTTACTCACATCTATGCATTTATGAATGCACACAGCTTTTTCCCAGTACCTCCATTTTATTCCCAACAACGCAGTACTGCCCTTACATATAACACATGAGTCTGGCTTCAGCTATATTAACAGTGCTATCTTCACATGAAGAACAAACTCCAGACCACCTTGATAATCTTAAAACAAACCAAATGGATTAGATCAATAGAATAGATAAAGTTCAATGTTTCCTGGTGGGTCTTAAACCTTAACTTTATGTAAATGTTTTCATTTTGCTGAAATTACTCAAGCATGGAAGAACATTTACCAACAAGCTCCTGTGATAAATTAGTCAATTAGTGTTGGTGGCATTTTTTGTTTCATATTTTATTCTGAATTATGTAGATGGAGGCACTGTAATTAATGTTTATGTGTGTGCATGCATGTGTGTGTGTTGGGCTCATTATGCATGGAAATGTACTTGCTTCTAACTCTAAGTTTTCAGAATTAGTTGATTATATATGGTAAGTTAAGATGGGAAAACATCTCCATACACTCTTTCCAAACACTTTGACTAAACACGTTTTGTTCTTTGCTGATTTCCTCAGCATAGTTATGGTCAGCATTACATCATATCATCTAATAATATTTGGAAAATAAAATTCTGCATAATGCCATCTAAAAAAGAAACTTTAATCACATTTTGCTCCAAAACAAATCACATTCATTCACAGCCCTTATCTACCCCTCTTAACATGAGATTTTCAATTAGCATCTGAGAAGAATGGCTAATTTAGCACAGCACGCAGGGGCTTGATGTCTCAATCTGCTGAGTGTCAGCGATGTGAAAAGCACTCTGTAGTCATGCAGGCACACACATTTATAGAGACACAGGCTCTAACGCAGGAACAATAGACGTAAATTTGCGGTAAGGTTGACACTGGACACAATTACTTTTTTGTATTTTACTTAAGTTTATTAATGAGCAATATGTCCCTTTTAAATAAATGACCCTTAATAAAGCTCTTAAAGAAAACATGCTTTTATACATATAGGTGAAGAACACATCCAATGTTGTAAGGCGGTGCAACTCTATGTGTTAATGAACTGAACAAATGCAAGAAGAACAGTTAAAGAAACAAGAAAAAAAAAACGGGAAGAAGATTCTTAATGAGGCACAAGAGGACCAAGACAAACAGCAGCTAGGCAGAGGCCCCATATTGACTTGTTTCAGAGTGGACAGCCAGCCAGCTTCACACAACACACACATTGTCCACTGTGCCAACGAGCCAGAGCAAGACCGGCTCGGGGGGCTGCCTGAGACGAACACATTATAGATACATGTTAGCCTTGGCCCAATCCTCTGAATACTGTGTGCGGCACTCAGCGGAAGGGAGACAGAGGAAGGAGGGAAGAGATGAGAAACGAAACACATATGGAAGTTATTGAAACCTACAGAATGGATAAGCCTATCCGACAGTTCAACAGTCGCCAAAAAACAGTCTTAAAGACCCTTATATAGCAAGCACTCATATCACTTTTGCATCTACTGAATTTGAAATACTATGAAACCCAATATACTGTTTCTGAGCAGGGGGCAAGGGGTTGGGGGGGGGGGGTGCTGTTTTGTGAAACAAGATTTTTGTAAGAACTAACATAAAGTCTAGTAGTTTTGGCTTTAATTGTCTGTCAAAATGTGCTTTCTGACTCTTCTGTCTCTATAACGAGGCACCCTGCTTGTACTGATAGGAAATCTCAAGTTGTAGCACGATCATGCTGTGTAATGTTCACTTGCAAGTGGCCAAACAGCCCAGAAAGGGAAAGAGATTCCTGTCTGTCTCCCAAGACCCGAGTGACATCAGTGGAATGGTCTGACTCTTCTGATCTCTTTTTTTCCCAGCCAGCTCCTAAGTGTGCATATTTCTACCACAAAATGTTGTTGTTTCTCCTTTTATCTCTTCATGGTCATTAACCAGAGGTGGGCTGACTGACACTCCCCACTCTGGGCATCTGCAGTCAGTCCCTCATTCACTTAGGACCCATGAGTGGCCGCAATCTTTGTCTTGCCCAGGACAGCCCTGCGATAACACTGTTAACAACAGTTCTGTGCAGCCGTTTCGAGCTGAAACTGTCAGGGTGAGTAAGGTCAAGGGCTTTTGTCATCTTGAGATGTTGCACCAAACTTGTCACAGCTTCACTTTTTATTTCCCTTTTAAAAATTCTTTACCCATTATTTTAGTTTTCTAACCATCTACCGCTTTTTGCTGCTCTCCAATGGTAACAGGATTTTAAGGGGGGGTGTCTTGGTGGAGCTGGGCAGAACTGAACAGGGCCTTCTCTCTCTATGCGCCTGAGGGAAAACACTGGTGTTATTTTAGAAATCACACTGTTAAAGATTAATGTGGGCCTGGAGGAGTGTGTCATCGTTCCTTAACGACAGGGCTGAGACGCCGAAGAAAGCCAGCACTGTGTTCTGCCTCTCAGTCCAAGGACAGATAAGTTTTCTCTTACCAAGCTTACTGCTGCTCTCACTCCCCTTTTGTCTAATAACTACATCCTTAAGTAATGCTTTTCAACCTCAAAAGCCAAAATGAACACAAATTTAACAAGTGAATCCAAAATTAAATCTTCTCTCTCTCTTTGTTTCCCTTCTCTTCTGCTTTTGTTGTTGAAATAGACCAATGGGTGGGTGAAGATTAGCATATGTTCTGGCTTTACAGATATGAAAACAAAAAAAAAAAAAAAAAAAACCCGGTCAAAGGGGTATTTGCAACCATTTTCCATGCTGATTGCCCTTGTCATGTGACTAATGGAAATTCCCAGATCTAAGTTGTGACCATGCTGCTCCCCCAATAAAGTCATCTGTCATCATCCCATAGACAGGCCAGACAGACAGACAGCTATAAACTTGGGTTCATAGACCAGGACAGCGCATCCTATCTGCACTAATCATGCCTTTGTTATTCTAACGGCCAGGATGATACTGATAACTGCATATTAAAAAGCTGGGATCACAGACACCAGTGAGGACTGTAATGATAACAGCTGTTAACAGCTGATGATGCCAGTGATAAAAACCTGTGAGGTCTGACGAGTCTCAAGTCTGAGGTGTGCAAATGGGACTTAGTATTCCTTGCTGAAGGTTTCTGCTGATAATAGAAGTGCACGATAAGTTACGGAACATCAATCTTGTGACAGAGATAGTCGCAGCTTAACACTAATAGGGTTGTAAAGAGCATTCACTTTATATGACCTAACTAATAAACTAATTTGTGATGAGCCCGAAGGTCAATAGATTGGATATATTTATATTCACCTGCATATTAGGGTTTTATTTTTCTCTGTTGTTGTTTTATTGATCATGGGAATTGGTCAGTTTCGTATACTAATGATGGAGACCTTAATATTGTGAAGATCAATACTCAGAAAGTTGTTTTTTTGGTTACGTCTCATAAGAACGTCTGAACTTTGGAACGACATGTCTACATCAGATATTAAAATACCTGGCAGTGTCTTGCACCACAAAGTTCAATGTTAGACACAAATTTTCCATTCAAAGCCTCAGATTAACTGCATCATCATATCATTGCTTTTGCAACATCATTTCCAAACAGTCTTCTGAAGTATGAAACATCTTTGAGACGATCAAAGTCTGCAAAATTTCCACTTATCGTGAGTTTTGATGACAAAAACATCAGATAATAGATTGTGTTGCCAGGGAGTGAGGCTGCTACATTATCACCACTCAATTATATCTTCTCCAAAGAAGCTTCAAGGCCAAACCATAAAGACTCCAGAGTTGTTAGTTGTTACTGTATCATTGTCAAGCAATGTTGGACAACCAGTTTTTTTGCACTCATCACCAGTTTCAGCACAGACACACAAACTTCAAGACAGACAGCTAAATTGGACAGTAGTGAATCATGCTGTTACAATGTTCTGGGACATTGCAGCCATTATCAATTTCATTAGCCATATAAATCATGACTGGGTGACATTTATTGTCGAGGTGATGGGTTGATCATGTGGACTTGGAGACAGTTCATGTCATGATAAATGTTGCTATATCTTGAGGCCAAGCACAGAAACACACTGAAAGAACAAAAAGAAAACAAACTGGAGTAGCCTAGCCCAAAGAGATGGTGTCCTACAAAAAAAGCTGCTTAATTAATGAGGAAATAGCATTTAATGAATAGTGGTTAATTTGTCAAGTCTTTGTCTCATGTTGTGACTAAAAATGTTGCCGCCCTTCATGTTTGTGCTTTTGTAGGATTTGCAATTTATTTTCATGTATATTGCCAAAAGCTGACATTAACTAAATCCTTTATTATTAAACATGTAGAACTAGAAAAGTGCTAAACAGAATTTAGAATATACAGTCTGAAAAAATTACAGTAGTGATGTTTTATGTTTTTAACTGTGTTTGCACTTAATAACAAGTGGATTAACAGAATGGAAAACAACCACTCATCATGCTGAAAAGGAATTATTTCCATCTGGTCATCAGGTTTGTTGTTTTTTTTTTTGCTTATTTCTTTTTGGGTTTTTATATGTTTTAGATCAATTCAGAATTTTTGGACACAACAGAAAATGAAAGCATTTATAGGCAATATCTCCAGACATTATCTTTTGGCAGTAGCTGCAGCCTTAACTACTCTGCTATTTATATGTTTCCACTGTGTAAATAATCTGATGGGCCACCAAAAGAAATCTCAAGGCTAAACAACGTACTTGTTACAGTCCATTTGTTATACACAAATACTTTTTGTGCTGTATCTTCAAATCATACTCAAAATAATACACATGCTAATAGCAGCCATCAGGGCTATTAAGCTACCATTATTATTTTTGGTATTTATACCATGTACATGACTGGAAATTGCATTTGAATTTATCCTTAGAAGTTTTATTCTTTTCTTTTCTTTTTTTTTTCCTTAATTTTACCTGCTTGTGCATTGTAGAATGCTAAGCCAGTCAAGTAAGGTAGGAACACTCTTTATTCCTACCCTGCGTCCATTTCTGTAAGGGAAAATATGCATTTTCTTTGTTTAACAGATATATGTTTCAGTGTATCTCGTGTGCTGAAAGGTGTTTTGGTGCATTAAAATAAGTGAAAATGCGGACTGTCTGACTTACAAAGAGTGTTTTATGAAGACTGGGATTATGTTTACTCTTCCTTCATTCCATGTGCACTGCACCATTCATTTCTGTCCTGCAAATGACCCAACATCTAAGCCTCATGTCTCCCCTGTAAGCACAGAGGTCACATGGCACAAAAAGACCATTGAGAGAGTGAAGACAGTCTCAAGATGCATGACAAAAAACTTTATCAGAATATTAGTTGCTCTATTGATCATGCACAATATGATTGAGTTAATGTCAATTGAAAAAGCATACTGACAATAAGCACAATGTGAACAATATAGTTACAGTTTAAAACAGAATTTGAAGCTACTGGAGTCTCTGGATTATTTTGTGAAGCTTTTCATATGGAGTGGCAGATGATTCCCCTCTGTTTGTGACTTACACAGTGAGAACTGGTGTCTTGAGTCCCATTGGGCCACATTTTCATACCTTTTCAGGCAATCATAGAAAGTATTTGTGTTTCATATTATTTTACATTCACCACAGCGATTCTCAACTTTTTTGAGCCACATAACATAAATTGGGTCATCCTGTAGCCACCCTCTACATTGTAAGGCTTGAAAATGATAAGAATATTTAAAATAAAAATGTCTTTCCTCATGTCCGCATGTTGATCTTTGTGTGAATGTTGATCATTATGTGGATGTAATTTGTTGGTGTTTAGAGCAACAGATTAGACTGATATTTCCACAAACACATATTCATACCCTCACACAGGAAATCTGCAGTCAAATCTTTTCTGTTTATTTGCTGGTTAAATCTCATCAGTACTTCATTCGTCATGGCTTTGGCCCCATCAACCATCATCATAATAATGTTGAGTAGGGACTGACCTTGATTAGATAATACACATGGTCCTGAAGAAAGCTGCTGCTTGTACTAGCCAGCAGTCCATATAAATGCACTTAGCCTCCAAATCACTAGGGACGTTTCACTTCAATGTTTGAGCCTGCCCCCAAACTCCTTTTATATATGTGTGACTGAATGTGTGTGATTCCAAAAATTTAGAAAAGCCACAACATGGATTTGCAGAGGGAATGCCAGCTTAAGTGCCACACAGTACATACAGATATTCACATGCAGTTTATGAAATTGACTCATAAACAAAAAGAAGCTTGCATTCTCAAAATTGAGTTTTTTCTTTTCACAATTTCTGTCTTGCAGTATTTAACATTTTGTTTAAGCATACCCACTGTAAGGCCATATATTAGATTTGCAGTAATAGAGAGTAAGGAGAAATGAAAATCTACCTTCTGTTTATGTTAAAATACGCAAATTGTGTAAATATTTAGTTAGATCTCAATAAACTCTATACAATTTACTCGCCAGTTGTCATTCATCACATAACAATATCTCAGTGGTTGCTTTCCAGAAAGGCACTGACGTGGTGAAAGATCGTTCCTTCTGTTTTCCTGTTTTTTCAACCTAATAAAAGGAATTCCTGGTTTGAATTAGAGAATTATATTGGGGCTAGATAGAGGGATGGACAGTGTGGTCATGTATATGTTTCTAAATACAGCAATTTAGCTTGCAAGGGGAAATGGAAATGTGAAACATGTGCCACATCCCAGCTGAGAAGGCAAGATCAGATTTTATGTCATGTACAAAAGTAAACATTCATATGTATGCACTGGCTGTGTAGGCATCTCTCTCAACTGAGGTATGTGAAATGAAAAGTAGATGTGGCATGACCTTGGATTCAATCTATATGTCCCCAAGCCAAGACCTTAAATCTTACAACCATAACCTCCCGCTTGCTAAAAGGAAATATGTGTCATCGCAAGAATAGGAGATCATTAAAAATAAAGCAATATTATTTTTCTTCCTTCTACCATGTGTCAATAAACTGCAGCCTATATCAAAATGAAGAGGCAAGATGTGATATATCATTATCTGAAAGGCATACTACAGCAGCTGCCGATGCTGTGTAGGCAATCCTCTTAGACCGAAAGTGGGGTTATTTATTGGGTCTCAACCCTGTGGCTGTCAAAGCATCTGCAAGCGGAAGATGTATTGGCACCCCCTTATTCACTTATGATTATTACTGATCATCTGCCCAAATGACTTATCAATAAAGCAGAGGCCAAGCAGATAATTTATCTGTATGGTTCTGTCGATATCAAGTTCAAAACCAACAGTCTTAAAAGGATAAGGACGTCAGGTGATGGATGGTCATACAAGGCTTCAATAAAAATATGACCCTCTTAATAAATTTGCAATATCCAACTCTCTTCTTCCTCCTCCCACTTCCCTTTGCCTTCTTCTCAATCTTTTTTCTTAAAAGTCAGCTTTTTTCCCCACATTTTTTACAGAGTAATTGTAAAGTTTTTTCTTTTCTAACAACAGTTGCCAGCAGGGAAATCTTCAATTGTCAGGTATATAGGTGCAAATATTTGATAAGTTCATTTGTACCAAGTGTTTGACACCAATACTGTATGTCTATGCAGGCTCATGCGAAACACTAAAATGATGAAACAAGCCTGTCTGGAGTCCATGTTAACCCTACCAGGAGATTTCACTTTGACATTCTCTTCATAAATCACACAATGACTGTCAGGACATACGGGGTCAAAGCTCGTTCTGTAAATATCAACCGCCTGTATTTGACAAGTGGCCGTGACTTTTCTGAGTCGCACAATAGCTCTGCGTGTTTGCCTTCCAAGTCCAACCTTTGTGCACTAAGCTCTATCTCACCGACAGTTCTCAGTTCTGTCACAGGCCGCACCCTGACCCATCTGGATGTAAGGTTGGGTAACAGAGTTAGCTTTAGCACCATTTGGGGAGTAGCAAGCCAATGTGATCTGTCATATGTCTCTTAGACAATATATTCCTCTGGACATGATTTTACTTTCACCAATACTGCATAGCTTTCTCACAATAAGCTTCGAGTTAGATAACTGAGCATTTTCCGTAATTAACCAATAATAATTATGGGGAACAAGTAAAAAATCCTATCAGCAATGCCCTTAATGTTTACCTTGGCCAAAGCACCTTAAGGCTTCCGCCCATTAAAGTCATCATAAATATATTCTGACCGATGTACGCCCAACTTCCTGGTATTTAGTGGTGCAACTTTCAGCCCTGTTTCCTTTTGCTCCTGCCTTAGTTGTCTTACTTTTCTGCTTCAGCTCTGTGTGCAACCTCATTGTTAAAGCATGTTTTTAAGAAGTCATAGTTCTGGTCTTGTTTTGGGTCAGTTGTCAAAGCCTCTATCTCAGGGAAGTCCAGAAATAGCTGCTTTTAGCACGCTTTTAAAGGACAAGCTAGAGAAAGACGTAAAGCCACAAGCAGGCACTATCTGGCTTGGTGCTACAAAACAGACTGGATTGTTTCCATAGTCAAGCAGTCTCTGGCAAGAAATTGTTAAAGGTTTGTTATCAGGGATTCCAAATGATAGCAAGAGACTGTAGAGAAAATACACTGGAGAAAGATTCTCCTTCTTCCATTTTTGGGGTAGTGATGTTGTTTTATTGATTGGAAAATGTTCCGATTAGATTTGCCAGTATCTTAGAGTCAGACCAGTCAGATCCATTTTGTTGAGATCATGTTTGACACGATGGTTACGTCCTGTTTTAAAGTCTGCAGCAATGAAAAACAGAACCTCCTCTTCTATCTTTTCTCCTCCCTTGCTCTTTGACACAAATTCACTTTCTCTGCAGTTTATTATTCAACATAACCTACAGTGAAAGACTGCTTCCTCTCCCGTCTGTATGTCAGAAAGATCAATAACCCATCCAGAGCATTGCCACCACAATGAAGTTCTGTCAGTGTGCCAAGAAGCGGCAAAAGTTCCCAATAAATGCTTAGCAAAACTTTCAATTAGTGGCTTTCTTGGTGTGGCTCTTACAGCCAATGGGTTGTCTGTCAGGGCTCTGGTTCAAAAAGTCCTGAGGTTTGTTTGCTGCTGGTTCTTTTTGGAAACTTGTGGCTTTGTGACATCCGCAGCCATCCGTTGGGCCATGTTGCTGTATTGCTTCACATTATCCAGAGTTGAACAGAATTGTTTTTGGCAACAGAATGCTAACATTTTCCTACGATGCAAACCTCCAAGTAGGGCCTCTTCTTCTCCTTACTCCAGCGGATGATGATGAGCAACCTCAAACGTCCTCCTCTACTGTGGTTGCTACGGCTACTTACTCAACCTCCTCATGGTGAACTGTGTGACTGGAAGATTGCTGTTTGGTTCATTCTTTCAAGGACTGACTTTAGCTGTGCATGCAAAAGCGCCACATGTGCTTAACAGGCCCTGGGACATTTCTACTGTTTTTTTTTTTTTTTCATATCAAATAAGGTCTAGAAATAAACTCAGACTGAATTCCCTCTGTCCTGTGTTTAAGGCTTTGATAGATATTGTAAAAACATAAAGGCAATCTGCTCACTGAGTGTCTCTCTTTCTGTTATTTTCTTCCCTGCTTACTGTTGCATGTCAGTAGGAATGGTGCTAAAGTAGTGTTGAAAAACTTCTGACTCTGTCCAATAACAAAAATCATTGCTATGAAACACTAATAATGGTGGGATTTTCCCTGCCGCCTGTCCCACTCACACAGACACATGTAGTCTCACATACGCTAACACTCGCTGTTACATATATTCCTAATGAGAGCCTGGACAGCTCTTGGTGGAAGGATTCTGCAGGTGGCTGCACTTTCATCAAGCCACGACTGGATTTGTTTATGTTTGAGGTCATATGGGCCAGAGAGAGACGTTTGTGTGCCCAGACACACATTTACACACTCTGTCTAATTACCCTCACTTCAGTGTTTTCTCTTTTCCATAAGACATATTGACATGTCAGCATATTGCTGGCTAGATATGGAACAAATGGACAATTTTACCTCTCTCCGTATAGTGGAAAATCTATCCCTCTCAACATAGGCCAGTCTGTATTTGGACCCGTCTCACCACCCTGAAGGAAAAGTCACTTTGAGATGACGGTGACACGTGCAATAAATCATAGCTCCCTTGGTCAGTGGCTAATCACATTTTCCTTCCCTAATTAATAGCTTATTTATTTGTTTGGTGGGGTTCTGCTGTGAGGTTAGAATATTCTGTGTTTGTGTTCGTCTGGTATGTCAGTCTGTGTGTAAGAACAGTAAGTCAGTGCTGAAAGAGCATCTCCACCTGCCTTTGTTTAAATATTATTGTCACTCACACACACACACACATACACACACACACACACACAAAGAGTTAAAGTTGCTCACTGTTTTTTAAATTGAACTTTCAACAAATCATATTCATTTGTTCATATTTCAGTTGGTAAACATTACAGATTACAAATGTTTTCAATTCAAAGGCAGGAGGTTCTATAATTAGTGTGTTTCTAACAATGAGTTCAGTGTTTCTGGACCTAAAACTACAGCACCAACACAGGCCCGACCCCCCACCTAAAGCTGAAACACATTAAGGCATCAGTTAAAACCACTCATGTCTGCTTGCATGTCTTCTGGAGTTTTAGGTTACTCTTGCACAATTTGATACACACACATATTTACACTTGGCATGTAGCTCAGCAGAGCAGGGGAAAAGTCCAGAAATTGTCCTGTAGTTGTTGAGCGCCTGGTAGCATTTTAGATGACCCAGCCAAGCTGTTGGTTTTGTAAACTGTTGCAGCTGGCTTGGTGCATTACAAGAAACGGGAGCCCACCTTCCCCTGCACCAACCCCTCTCTCCTAAACACTCTCTCTCTTTTACTGTCAATGGTATTCCCCATGTTCAAAAGAATAGTTTTTACTTACAGAGCAGGGAAATTAACCAAATTTATCTTTCTTGCTAGTAAATTGCCATCATGAAGTCCTTTTAAACAGTTAACCATTTACACTGTGCACTTTGCAAAATGAATGAAGTAATTAAAAACTGAATATATCACATCTAAATTCATATCCCTTTATGCACTTTTTTCCATTTAAAACCAGCACAGCTGCACCGGTAGCTATGTCACATACATACACTTTAAGCACGTTCAGATAGGCAAAGATATTTTAGTTACTGATAAACTAAATTAAATGCAACAAATAAATAACATAAAAGAGAGACAAAGAAAGAGGCATTAGAGCAATCATAAGTTCATTTGTTTATTTACCATTAGCAAGTTTTCCTTCCACTGCAGCTTTGCAAATTAGCATAACTAAAGTTTTATCAGGTGCTGTGCTTTAACAATATGAAAACAGGGAAGCTACAGCGAGAACAGTTAAACAGATTTCATAACATGTTTACAGTTTTTTTGTTTGAAACTGTTTTCACAAACAGGATGCATCTGTAAAGCTTTAGATGTACAGTAAATAGGTGTAAGTATCTGTGGTGTAATTACAACCATTTGGTGAGGCCTAGAAACACATCCCTTGACAACTTAATGTAGGAAACTATGGAGTATGGCACATCCATGTGCATGAGGCCCATCTGGTTCACTCCTAAGTGAGGGAAGAGAAAACCCCTTTGTAAATGAGTGTGTTTTAAGATAAATCTTTATTTTTTTCTGAAGAAAAGAAGAAATCAGCAAACATAGAAACAGTTTAATCCAGTAGCACATGAGATTATTCACAACCTTAGTCATACACACAATTTATAATCACTTCCTGCAAATTGAGGCATTGCACGGAAAGGTGCATAAAAGAAGTCACTGTATGCCAGATTTCAAAGAATAGCCCCACAGTTTCCATGAAAGATTCCACAACAGATAAATGTCACTTTTCCCAATCACAGCAGACCACATTGGTTGAGGAAATACTAACTTAAATATGTCAGCCCTGATATAAAGGCTGCCAGTCTTGTCACAACGCCCATACAACACACCTACTGTAAAAGGGCAGATGGGGAGGATAGTGCTCAGGAAAAGGAACACTAAGACTTGCTTGGTGTCTGTGCTTGGAGAAATTTTATGGACATAATTTCACCTCAGCTCAGCTTGCTGATACCACACCCAACCTTAGAACTTTTCTGAAAACAGTCTACATCTCTTCTTTGATCCTGAATGGGCTTCAGAGAGGGAGAGAAGCAGACAGGCAGATGAAGAGAGTCACTCGGTGACTGTTGTGTGTGAAATACCCTCTCAATGCAGCAGTGCAGCCCCATCTCTTCATCATACACCCACTTCCTCTGTTTCCTCTGGTAGACACTGGGAGCATTCTACCACCCATCTGCCCCCAGTAAATATTGCTTGAAGGCTTAATTATACACACACTCACTGACACACACACACACACACACACATACACACACATTCTCAGTGAAATTTCCTGCAACGATGAAGCGGAGAATTAACGTCAAATGTGAGGCATTCATTCAAACGAATGTGTGGTGTGTTATGTTTGCTTCTGGTTGTGTTTTTGTGACCTCTCAGCCCATTATTATGTCCCCCTGGTCATATTTGTAGCCCAGAGGGTGTGTGTGATGAACTGTAAACACCCTGTGCTCTTGTCCTCAAGCAGTGATGGTCACAGCATAAGACTGAAATCCCTATATTAAAGTGCAGAAATCAATATTCTCCTTTGATGAGTCAATAAAGACGTTTAGATTTTTTTTTTTTTTTTAATAATTTGCTTTGATTTCTGTGCCATATTTCACTTTAAGGAAATGTATTCACAGTTTGTTTTTTGTTTTCCCTCCACAGATGATGAATGACCATGAAGATGACTCTCCTGACAGCTGCATCAAAAAGGTAGGATTGACCTATAGTTCACAAACTCTGTCTTCAAAGCTGCCACCTTGTCCTTTTACATCACAGATGTGTCTTCCTGTGTGTGTGAAGTATTTTCTTCATGTAAACCGACATAAACAAACACTAAATTTCTCATCTGACTGAGGTGTGTCCTTACTTTAAATGTACACCCTGCATATTATCTTAGCCTTTATTGATGGAAAAAATCCTTCTGATTAGTTTCAATCAGCAGTGGAGTCCTGATGTGGTCAGGCCTAAAGGAAAATCATAACATTTTTATGTTCAATTCAGTAGCAAGCTTTTCAGTAACTCGTAAGCCTTTGTTATCCCTCACACTGTGACCGACACGAGTCATTGACCAGTCACTGACCACTTTATGAGGTGATAAATTTATTGAAGAGGATGGGCAGTTTGTTTTTATGGCCAATGTCACCGGGTCAAGACAAAATGGCAAGAGAGTTCATGTCCATCTAATGATCCATGAAAGAACAATAGCTGCTGCAGAGGGAACACTGAGAACGGCTGCAGCCATCCAGACAGAAACCCAGCTCAAAGTCAGAGAGGGCTTTGGATGGAGAGTGATGATTGGAAATAGGATAGTCAAAATAAAAAATAAAAAAAAAGAGCTATACAGTCTAGCATTGTGGTTTAATACCACAATCAGCAACCACATGTTATGTTGTGCTTTTCAGGGGTAAAATGATTGAGCTTGTCTGGCCGTAGACATCGTAGATTTCATCAACGTTTTTCGGGAGAGTGCTTTAATCTTGCTTAACAGGTGATTGAAACAGGACTACTTACTGTATCTGTACAAGGAAGCCGTCTTTATTACAAGCAGTGTGGGGAAACATCACAGCATGGCTGAACTACAGAGAAGCTTTGTGAGAAAAACGTACCAGAATGTATTACACATAAAATCCCTCTTGCTGTAATTTACAGTTATGACCAGTCTGGCTTTTAGAAAAACAAAATCACATAAATTTGCTCATTTGCATTTAAGGTCAAAGGTCTTGTTGCTGCACCTTCCATAAACAGGCAGACCAGCATGCAAATCACTGACTGCTCGGTTGATCTGAAATCCTACATTAGTCAATGAGCTTATTTTAAGAGCTGACCGCAGGTGGTTTGGGCTGTTCTGAGTTCTCCACATGTTCATACAATGTGGAAAAAACTACTTGGTTTTATAAACTACCTAACCACCTTCCACATGAGGCACATGCAGATTGTATCACTCACACACACAGTTGCCGTGTACACACACACACTACAAGAGCATGACTTGTGCAGTGTATGCATTACCCAGTTTGGTTCATAGAGATGACAGAGCACAGATGTACATTATGCATACCTGTTCTACATAAAATCTTAACGCACACATAGAAACAAACTGGCTACATCTCATTATGCAGAGTGTGAGTTGTGGTGGGCCCTCATCGGGCGGTGGCAGGCCACATGCCTGTTATGAATATGAATGAAATTATGCATAAGCCATTCCTTATGACATGACTCATTCATCCACTTGCAGCCACACACAAACATTGGGCAAAGGCATGAACACACATACACAAACACTGACTTCTCTCCTCTCCATCATGTCATTACCATTGCTCCACTTGATCAAGGGACAATGTTAATTGAGCTCTAGCTTTTAAATAAACTAAGTCAGTGTTTCTGTTACCATGTGCTGTCGGCTGTTGTTTGTTGTGTTGCCGTGCTTCACAGTAAATCTGGTGTTATGTTTCAGTCTCTTTATAAAGAGAGAATGTCTCTCTCTCTCTCTCTCTCTCTTTCTCCCTCTCTCTCTCTCTCTCTCTCTCTCTCTCTCTCTCTCTCTCTCTCTCTCTATATATATATATATATATATATATATATATATATATATATATATATATATATATATTTATTTATTTTTTTTCTTAATTAGAGATTTTTAATGTTGAGAGAAATGCCTAACCCAATTCCTATTGCAATTAAAGTTTATGATTTATTTTCATTTCACAGTTGCTGCATTAAACTGGCAGTGTATGCAAGGATAAATGGATGAAATGACCAGATGATTCTCTTGCTTAGAGTCATAATAGTACTATAGTTAGTTCATTTTACTGTAACAAATAAGATAATTTATTAGGATATATTTTTTCTGATTTGTTTGAATGACAACATGAATGTTTGTGTAACATGAGTCCTTCCTTTTTCTTTAATCTAACAGTTACTAAACAAGTTAGCCCACGTAAAAGTAGCAAACACAGCCAAACTCCAAACAAATGAGCACACAAGGTACTTGATTTGCTTTCAAAAGTAATACTACATACGAAACTGCTTTGGTAAATTAGTGAAATCTAGTGCATTGTGTTATTCTTTTCTTTGAAGCTTTGTGTTTAAGCACTTTTTTACAACTCCTAAGCCAAATGCATCTAGGCAAAAGATAGAAAAAAGGGAAGGGAAACTATTCCACTGTGTTTTGTTCTCATCTGCATTGGTTTGCAGGCTCCCATCTCCATTGTGACACAGCAAAGAGATGGTCATTGAGTGAATCCAACAACTATGTTAAACATATCACACCAGCTTATTGTATTAAAAAGTTATTATTTTTAACTACTTTTGTCCACCTCTTATGTGTTTGTTACAATTAAAAACAATGACAAGAAACAGGCCATTTACTGTCAGGAATAAATGGCCTCAAGCATTACAATGATCGTGTGGTTTTAACGATCACTTATTTGGCAAAATTCTCACGGGTTTCTCTGAATAAAACTGACAAGAGACAAACATTCATGAAAAAGTGATCAGTAGCTGTGTTTTCATTACATTTTTTTTTTCAAAGTAAAAGCGACATTTTTAAGTTTCGACAAACAGTTATTGCGATTTGCGGTTGTTTCCATTGAACAGTGTTTAGCGCATTAGCCAAAAATCTTGCGAGAGTGACAAGATTTTATGAAAATTGCTGTTTATGCAATGTAGACACGTTGCGTTATTTGAAGTTTTCTACTTGCTGCAGAGAATTTGCTACGGATTTTTTAACCTTTTCTCCCACATTTTCTTTTCTAAACCTCTGAAATTTGCCGTTGTTTGTTCCACACTGTGCCATCTTTATTGGAAATGAACTGGTCATGACCCGTCACATCACGTACGGGGACATGTAAATGCAAAAAATGTGTGTCCATTACATTTTTGCAATGTGTTTCTATATTGAAACGTCTAAAAATAAAAACACCTCATGAAGGCATCAACACTTTCTAGCAATATTGGAGAATTTTTCCAAATGTAGGTGTTTCCATTAGTGTTTTTTATTGCAATTTTGAGTTTTTGCGCAATTCCAGGTGTAATGGAAACACACCCAATGTCAGAGTGACTGAATGTCACAGCTTTTACAGATTTTTAAAGACAACTATGTTATCTATGCCATGTCTGTGAAGGGCATGTCTGTGTCAGTCTGACAGGGGCAAATAGGACACACTGCTAGAGTCGGGGATAAGGCAGCGGATAAAATGGAAGCAAAGATATTATTGAAGCTTCTCCAGCTTATTTACTGAGAGCTTGCCCGAGCTGCCCCTGAACTATGTGTGTGTGTATGTGCATGTGTGTGTGTGTGTTTATGCATGTGTCAAGTTTAAAAGCCTTAGTTCATATCCTGTGTTTTCTGAGCTATATTGGCTTACACACATGCAACAAAAAGTCTTATGCATCTTCACGCCACACACACAGAGAAAATAAAAAGACCTGTTATCTGAATCTCCTCTCCTTAGTTCCTCCATTTTCTTTCACTTATTTCATCCCTCCCTGTTTCCCAGCAGACAGGATGGTGTTGTTGTAGCTATAGATTGCTATCTGCGGCTATTAGTGATAGGATCAGAGTTTGTTTGATTTCGTCTGGTCTGGCCATACAAAACACAACTATCTGTCTGTTTCGCTGTCTAGGCCCTGCTTATGTATATTCTCCTTTACACACAGAACATCCACTTAAGTCTATAAGTGTGTGTGTGGAAGT
The DNA here is from genome assembly GCF_933228915.1 of Telmatherina bonti. Lineage (NCBI taxonomy): Eukaryota > Metazoa > Chordata > Actinopteri > Atheriniformes > Telmatherinidae > Telmatherina > Telmatherina bonti. Next base: position 18,648,931 of record NC_136622.1, on the reverse strand, counting down.
TAATAGGGTATCTGAGAACTTGAGTTTCCTTTGGATTTCTTGGACTTAAACGTAGCTAGGTCCACAGCTGAGGAAAAGAAGACAGTCTGTGCTCTGCCGGTGTGTGTATGTGTGCGTGTGTTTGTCTGTGTGTGTTAATCCTCATCTTCAGAGGAGCGCTGCTGTCCATGCAGACGTGTGTAAACACTCCAGCAGATCAGATGACAGATAATGACTTCCAGATAGACACCCTCCATTCAACCAGCAGAGAAAATCAATGAGCACTGATTGCTTTTTTCCCAAGACGATCATCTCTCTCCTGAAAGCTGCTATCTATCTCTCTCCTTCTATCTCTGCTTCTCTCTCAATTCATCTGTTTCTCTCTTCGAGGCCCATTCATTCACCTCTCAATACCACTGAGACTGAATCAATTCATGCTGCTTTTCACTGGGGATTTGCTGTGAAAAGATACAGGAATATCTCTTTAAGACGATCAAGTCCTCTTACTCTGTTTGTTGCTCTCCTCTGCCTTGATTTGTCGGACGAAAGGTGAGCATGTGTTCTCTTTCTCCGATGCATTCAGTGACACGATACATGTACATAGGCAATTCTCCAGAACCCAAAGCACTTGAAAGTGATCAATTGCATGATGATGCAACATTTGCAGCAAAGCTGTGCTGTAGATGTGACAGCACTTGGAAATGGGGAAATGACAAGGGTTGATGGGAACTTTGACCCATAAGTAGTTTTTTCTTGCCCCATGTTGAAAGATTAGGAAGCCAAAGGGGGTCAGCTGCAGTCATGAATCTATGAGTGTGTATGCAGGCAAGGAGCACCCCCACCCCCCCGCCAAATCAAGCCAAGGAATTGAGTCTCTAAATACACAAGCTAAATGGCCTTAAATGTATGAGGGCTATTATCTGGACAGAAGGAGTCCAGATAATAGCCGGTCACTGGTCACAGAAGTGATCCAGTGCTCCAGGCCATGGTTTACCCTCTGCCAACAGCACTACGCTCCCCCATCCCTCCCTCTGCTTAAATAGGCTCATGATTGATTGATAATTATGATAATTTGTTTGAAATGATTATCTGGATATTATAATCACTGCCACCGCAGTGTGCCACGGGGGCAAGTCATTTTTCATAACGCTGAACGTCACAAATACCCGCTGGTTACAGGGGTGGCTCTGTCCATGTGTGTTTCAGACACACACATGCACACACTCACACACACAGAAATATAGATGTATATCCTGGTGTTTATTTTTCAAGAACATCTCTATTTCTTTGAATGTATGTCATAGCGTAGATACTGCAACTGCACTGATTGTAGATACCGTGCTTGAAAAGAATCAATCAGCAACCATTCTGATCATTTCAATGATCTGTTTAGTTGTTTATCAGCCAAGATTTTAAAAGATTGTGCAACTCCAACTCCTCAGTTTCAAGAGTATGTCACATTTCTGTGATTATCAAATCGTTTGTTTTTCGAAAAGCACCACTGCTTAGCAGGAAGAAGGACCTGCTGATGGACCAAGAGTCTTCTGGGAAGAGTTCACAAGTTTTTCACATGCCTGATCCGTCTTTCTCTGGACGTTTTTAGTAAGATAGATAAAGGAAATGAAAGGTATACACTATATACATGTGATTAACTTCACATTAAATGAAGATAAAAAGCAAAAACATATGATCAGGAAGTACCCAAATATCTTCTTGTCGTTCTTAGGCAGTAAGAAAACATACTTCAGCTCCAATCATCCTGTCTTCCCTACCATCTAAAAAAGGAGGACAGGGAGAAATCTGTATGTGTGTGTGTGTGGAGCGGGGAATGGGGGGATGAGGGGTAGAGATGGTAGGAATAATATTTGTGGTTTTTGCTCTGCCCTGAGATGACTTAATGATGATATGGGACTCTTTCTTCTGCTGGGCAGGGTTACATTTTAATGGGCTCTGACTGACATGTTTTCATTTGGGTCCATAGCCTCCATCCCCACCCCCCACCCCCCACCATCACCACCCACCCCTTCAAAATATACACGTCGAAATGTTACGTTGTGTCAGGTTTGATTAGGAAGGTGGTAGGAAGCAGTGGGATTGAGAGTAGTTAACACTGAGTTTTGATGTATCCGTGTGATATTGAAGGATTTGGGTGTGATATCTTGCAAACACACAGACAAATAAGCAGAGATCTTGTGTATTTTTTGCAAAGGTTAATTTAAAATTCTATAACTTTCTGCTTTGGTCAGAATGGTTAGATGACATTAAAAGAAAATATGCAAACTAGTCAAAGCATTTTCATCTTCTACATACTCAAAATATACAAACAGCATACAGTAGATTCTGCTTTGAACATAAAACCACATCTACATTGCTCCAAGTATACAAGTCATAATATTATTGACTGTATACCAGTGATGCTGCTGGGGAGGATTTGGACTTTTTTCTTTTAACAATTCTTCAATGCAAAATTCAGACCTAAAATATGAATCGCCTAAGGCTAAAAATACACATTTTTGTTAAAACTTTCATTTAATTTGTCTGTTACATTAGAAAATTCATACACCCTAACTTTGTTAGCCAATGGCATTAAATCATGGTAGGTCACATGGTTCAAACAAAGTAAGGGCTGTTGGAGAGGAGGTGGGGAGTAGGAGGAGAGGTGAAGACAGAAAGAAATGGTCTTTCTCTTTCTCCATCTGTCTTGTCTGTGGGAACTGTCCCAACTATGGTTACTGCAGAATGCTGTCATTATGCCTTGCAAGTAGCTTTCACTCAAAGGCCACCCCTGTGTGTAGCTGTGCTCATGCATTTGTGTGTGTTCGTGTTCTCTTGAGTGCCACTTTTAACTTGCAATGGCACTCAAAACTTGTGTGCACGTCCACTATGTGTGTGTGTGTGTGTGGGCCTCGGCTGACGCATCTCTGTTGTTATCGTCGATCAAAAGCCAACGTCACGGCAGAGTGAAGCGCTGGGAGAGGAATTCAAGTGGGAACGAAAAGAAAGAAAGAGTGAAACAGATAGAGAGAGACAGAACGAGGGGGTGGAGGAGAAGCACGAGGTGATCAGAGGCACTTTCACATCAGCTGGCTTCATGACCCCGTCCCTCTCTCAATCTATCCTTCTCTTTCTTTCTTTCTGCCTTTCACTCCTTCTATCTTCTCTCATTCACTCTCACAGTCTTTGTCTCTTCATAATCTCTCTCTCAGTGGTCATTCCCACCACATTCTCAGGGGTCACCCAACAAAAGAAGGAGGGCAATAGTTTGACAGTTGCGGGGGCTGTCATATGAGGTTCCTCACACATAAGCACACACTCTAATTTTCACACTTTTTTTCATAACTATCTATGTGGGAACATTTCTATTGTTTTCAAATTACTGTTCTCTTAATTACACTTAAAAAAAAAGTCTAAATTCCTTTTGAAACACTTCAACTACTGGGTTTATTTGTGCAGTGACATTTTTGTCATCTCTGTAATAATCCTTAGCCATAGTATTTTTTTGCACAACTTATAAAACATCAAGCAACATGTTCAGATCGAAATGTTAGGCATCTCCAAATATTTTCACCATTACCTGTCAGGGCTGCACAATTAATTGGATTTTGATCGTGATCACGATTTTGGTGGCTGCCTGAATACAGAGTGCGCACACCTTTTACCAGCAGCCAGTGAAGTATCGTTGGATTGGTTGGACATGTGAGGTGGTCGTGGTTCACACGAAAAAGCATGAAGCAGTAAGATGCTGCTCCCGTATTTTTCTTGTTGTAGGTAAAACAGATTTTTTTTTGATTAAACAGCTGATTGAGGTGGTAAAAAATACGAACATTTTTAAAACATATGGCAGCAAAATACATGAACCCTGCTGCACGCGCGCATTGATCCCCCATTCATTGATCGTGATTACAATATTGATCAAAATAATTGTGATTAATATTTTAGTCATAATTGTGCTGCCCTATTACCTGCCCTATTACCTGCCATATATATATATATATATATATATATATATATATATATATATATATATATATATATATATATATATATATATATATATATACATATATCCAGTGAAAATACACACAAACAGTAGAATTAACAGACCATGGCAGTTTGCGACTTTAAATGCCTGCAATTTGCAGTACACAAACTCATCCTTTCAATTCAAGAAATTGCAGCAGCCAAAGATTAAAGTGCTCCTTTACTTCCCCCCTAAAACCTAACTTTAATTCAGTTATTTACATCTTCCTTAAACTATTGTCATAATTTAAAAACAGGTAAAGGTAGAAAAAAGTTTATTAAATAAAATTTAAAACAGAAGGCACTTGACATTTCATGGTCTCTGTTTTCATTGGTGAAATATCCACACATTGGAAAATTTCATTCATCTTCCTGTGCATTTGAGGACGTACAATGTTCTCATGCTTCAAAATGGACCCCAAAACACTGATACACACACACACGCTATGTCTTGTCTGTCAAGAAAGCTGCAAATCCATTAAGGCAGAAAGTGAATACAGAGGCCGGCTGGTCAAGCATTGGCGATAATAACGTGACAATCCACATGACGTTGCCACAGAGATGTAGACTCCAAGTGGGAGGGTGAGAGTTGAGAGTTTTGTGGTCCTGTGTTTAGAATATTTTCATGTGTCAGGAGAGGGAGATGAAGGCCCATCTGCCTATAATAACAGCCAGGAGAATTTGATACTTCACATGACATGATGGGAAGTGTGTGTTTGTAAAATGCCTTCTCACACACTAGACAGTAGGCACACATGTAATTCCTAATGTTGTGGCTGTTTAATGAGTTTGTGCCACTCTGAATATCTCATATTGTGTTAGGCGTTTGTGTTTCACTTTGTCTAAATTTCTTCTGTTTTGCTATTTTCTCCGCACTGTCAATGAAACTTATAGACAAACTAAAACCATCAACTCACAAAGGAATAGCGATTTGTGAGAAGTGGCAATGTATTCAGTGAACAGAACATCTATGGATAGACAAATAATGGAGTTAAAGCAAGAGAGCATGTCAGTAAAGATGGAAACGCTCAGAGGGCAAGAGACAGCCGGAGGCAGGGGGATGGGGGGGTATGACAGGGAGGAATGCCAAAATGCCCAAGAGAGGCAAGAACCGCCAACCCGGTCACAGACACAGCCCGTCTGGGGAAGAGAGACAGAGAGTGGGGGAAAGAGGCTGGCCCTGTCAACACAAGGTCATGTGAAAAAAGATCCCTCTCTCTATAGCCACCCACCATCCGCCCATCTATCCATCCATCCATTCCTGTGTCCAAACATCACTTTGCCTCCCTTTAATATTTTGGAAAGAAAGAAAACATTTGAGAAATTAGTCAGAAAGTAGAGGAAAGTAGGGGAGCAAAAAAAGTTGGGGTGAAGGATGAGGAGATGGCAGGAGACAGTGGGAGTGTGTCTGTGTATAACAGGTCTTAGGGGAGCTCTTAGCCACAGAGTGGTAAGTGAAGCGTGCCGTGTGTTGAGACTGCTCTCACTGCCTTCATTCCACGAACGAGAGTCTTTATGAATGTTTGATTAGCCCCAGACTGGCTAGAAAATGTTCTGTTTTGTTGACTTTTTCAAATTTGTCAGCTACTTTCAGCAAAGCCAGAAATATTTAAAATCACAGAGAAATACGAAAAGCTAAGTGCTCATCCTGTCAGTGTTCTCCATGTGGTCTTCAAAACCTCATAGTACCAGTTATATTATCTTTAAATAAAAAGTGTTTATTTGTATACATCAAACAGGGATCTGAATAGCAAACAAGCATTGTTGTTACAGGAGGAAGAAAACTGTATTTACATTAAAACCTACACTTAAAGTTAAAAAATCTTTACATATTTGTGGGTTTCATATGAAAACTGGAAACTGGAAGTTGCATATCACATACATAGACAGTCATATAATATGGTCCAAAATATATATGAAGACACTTTTTCACATTGACTTTCAGTGTGTAATTTCTACCAAAAGTCATTCAATGAGCTTTTGGCTCATTTTATTGGCCTAACTAGTGGAATTGGATTAAAATCTTATCTTAGTGCATGTGTATGTTGTACCCAGCTTCAAATTTTGGGTTGCTATATTAATTGTGCAGACAACCATAAGTAGCTTATAATGCAGGCAGTGGAATATGTCTTGTTTTACCAATTTTGTAGTAATACAAGGCGCACATGCATCCCTCAAACAATGAGTTGTTGAATTTAATATTTGTTTTCAATTGTATTAGATGGTATTTATACCAGTTGCTGCAAAATTGAAAAGACCCCCCATCCCCCAAACAGTTTCAGAGATCCTGGGTTTCTGTCCTCTCTAACCCTACTTTATGCTTTATACTCACTTCCTTCCCTTTCTCCCTTCTTTCATCCCTCGATCCTTCCTTCCAATCTCAGCTGAACAGTATGGTCTTTGACTGAGTCTTAATCTTCATTACAGGGCATTAGTCCACTGGGGAGGCCCTGTCTCGTCTCCCCGCAGCGCAGCCTGGCACTGTCCCACAAGGGACGTCCTGCCACGGCACAGCACAGACACCCTGCCAACCCCTCTTGCCTCCCACTGGCTTCACCTTGGTCGCCCCTTCGCTCAAATGAACTGTTAAATAAACGGCAGGCCTTAATCCACATGAAGTAGTGGGGGTGGAGGTGGTGAAGTAGATGCCGAGCCTGGTCAGGAGAAACAATGGAGTCGGCCCTGGACGCCTCCATTTAAAGCAACCATCAATCATACTCACCATGAGATTTCACTTTCTTTCTCTCTTTATTTCTTTCTCTTTTTTTTGACGGTTTTATCATAAAAGACTAAATCTCAGGGACTCAGTGTCAGTAATCCTAGGCATGTGGCTCAGAACTCATATGCGGTCTGTGAGCATGGCCTAGTGTTTGATAAAATATGTGTTTGTGAGTACGAGTCTTGTCTTAAAAAGAAAATGACCCACAAGCTATTCCATTAGCTTCTCCTATAAACATTTGCTTTTTCACATGTCCAGTTTTAAGGTTCATACCCTTTGCACAAGTAGAGGGACACATACAGATTCATTCATTCATTCATGTTCTGTATCAAGAGGCAAGATGCATCCTGCACAAGTCCTCATACAGTTTTAAATAAACCAAAAGATAAAAATAATCATACAGCACAGACATAGTGCATCACCCCCTTGCATTGCTTGCTAACAAGGACAGTTTACTTGCTGTGAATTAGATAATTAAAGAGGATGGCTAATTGAGTAAACAAGCATCGGGGCCGTCACCCCTAATTAAGTGATTACAAGGAAGAGCACACTCAGCCGGCACAGTGCTAATTAACGTGTACATAAGCTCACACACAGACACGTGTGAGGACATGGAGAATTATCTGTTAGAGAAACAATGATTAGAAAGAGTGGGGGATCCCTGGAGAGGCCTGCAATGAGAGGGAACCAAACACACACGCATTTACACACCATCCCAAGAGAGGGGTTTTCTTTTCTATGTCTTAGTGCTAATTCATTTTGGATAATCCTTTTATTCAGCTAACTGATGAAAGTTCACAGCAGTTTTGGAGTGTGACCGACACACTGCTGATCTAAACCTTTATTCACAACGTCTGAATAGTGAAACATTAATTTTTTCACTGACATATTATTGAGATAATTGTCTGGAAAATTCAATACGCAAATGTTGTAATCCAATCACAGCAGTGCACATATATTTATTTTGTTGTGCTTGTGTGGTCTGGCATGGTACACACCATATTATTTTTTCACACTCCAAAGTACGCTGGGAGTCAACCCCGTCGTCCTCCTCAGCTGTGACATTTCAGATCAAGATGCTCATATATGAGGATATTATCACAGAGTGTGTTACCTTAGGGAGAATTCTCCAGAACATTAACCAGGAAGTCAAAATGATTATTTTGCCCCAACTCTCCGTGGGGAATATAACATGAATATGACGTGATTTATTCCTATCTAAAATATATCTAGTCAAATATTTATGTGGATATTAATGGCTTTGCTCAGTGAAAAGAGATTCAATCATGAAATTGCTAAAGGTCAGCCTGTAATTGAAACTGTGCCACTTTCAAAAGCAGTTCTTTGAGTCTAAAAGTCAGATTTAATTCCACACGAAAAGAGATTATTGGATGTTTATATAACTCATTTTAAATCAGCTGTTTTCTTTTTAATGCACCAGGTCAGATGTAATATTTTCCTGAGTGTACAGGATTTTCACTGCAGAGCACAAAAGCTGATCAGCTTGGCTTAAAATCCACTTACAATGGGGGTGAAAGAGGAGAAAAAAAACATGCATTAATTAAGAAACGCTCCGGGGATGAAGTCTAATTATTTTTGGAGCAGAAAAGATTTTCCATGTTGGTCAGGATAACTGTGGTGTGGTGTTATCTGCTAACGCTGAGCCCAGTCTCTACTCCCCTACCAACGCCATTGTGAAGCTGATTTAAGATCCCCAGCTAATGGGCATACCTGCCTGACAAACATGACTTCTTAGCAGGTGACTCCTGTCAAATATGTCTGAAATAACAGGTAAATGAATTAGCAATAAAATGGACTTAGGGTTAACAGGCAGGGGTGCCCATTATTACAGCTCCTAATCACTAAAGAGATGCCATTCACTTTCTTTAAGAAGGCAGCATTTTTCACCGCTTGCTGGCCACCGGCCCCTCATGGCCCCCTCAGAGCCACAACACTCTTCTAATGGAAGGCTCTCTGCTTGAGCTCCAACCTCCCGAAAGCCCCCAACCATTTCTTTCTCTCACTCTCTTTTCTCTCCTCCACCCACACCCCCTCCCCCTTTCTCTCCTGTAAGATTATCAGTTTTGATTACCGCCGGCAACAGGCTCTTACCAGCAGTCGGAAGCGGCGTCTCGCAGACCTGAAAGGCCCTCAGCAGGTTGCAAGAAGCTTTTGAAATTATGGGGCTGGGCTCAGAGGGAAAGTGCTCTGCGCACTGGTTCGCAGCCATTTAATCAACCTGACTTTTGATAGTCAAATAATGGCTAATTACAGTAGCACCTGCCCACAGGGTTAAAGGGTGGAACAGATTTAATGAGAGAAAGGGACAGAGAGAAAGAGACAAGGAAATGAAAGAGAAAGCTGGAGAATGTGTGCCATTATCCTCATGTCTTTCTGATTGGGCTCAGTGAATCAGTAAACCCTGGGATGCTCTTGTGTGCCGCAACCTCTTCCTCACAATTAGGAGTTGTTTTTCTCATATAGGGCACATGATTGACGAGGGTGGCATGACGCAAGGTGAGAGGAAAGTGAGGCTGAGATAAGTACAACTGACTGTGATTAACGGTTTGTGTAACGATGGAAAAGCCCTAAAATGTTGAAGGATTAGTTACTTTTTTATTTTTTAGTGTCGTTATAAGAGCTGCTTATATGGAAACAAACAACAAAAAAAAAAAACAAAAAAAAAAAACAGACACCTTTTATAATTTGGCTCATGAATCAAGAATTTGACCCGCATTAAAATAGCACATAAAGGAACAGAATTACCATCTAATTGATAGCTCCCTCAAACAACTCCTGTGTCCTTATGTCTCAATTTGTTAGTCCATCTTTGTCTCGTTCTCCGTGTCTCCAGGGAGGCAGTTAGAGAGATAATGAGTGAAGAAGGATGGGGACAATTTAATAGATCACACACCGTATCCTTGTGCTAAAACAAGATGTGCTTGATAGGGCACACCCTAACACCCCCTCAGCACACACACTGTTCAGGCCACAGATCAAAGCATATTAAAAGTGACCTATGTGTCAGTGCATTGATCTAAGACCAGGTGGCACCCATACATGCAGGCTGTGCTGCTTGTTTGCCTTCCAACCCCCCTCCTTCTATCTTTCTTTCTTCTTTACGTTCTTGCCCTCCCTCTCTCTTCCGCCTTTCTTGTGACCAGCGACAACTTAGTCCCGGCACTCTATTGTTCAGGCACAAAGGCTATGTAAAGACACGTCAGCGATTACAAAGCTGCAATGGCACAGCTCAATTACTCAAACGTTGCTTTGTACCATGTGGGATACATGTGTTTGTAGGTGAGTGTGTGCGAGCAGAAGTCTGTGCACTCGCAGTGAGTGTGTAGCCCCTGTGAGATATTAACCGGGCTGTGCCTGTGTCAGCAGCGCCGCACTGTGTTTTTAGTCTTTCATGTTCCATTTATTTGACCTCTGACCCTCAAACACACAGCAGCCTCACTTCAGCCCCCCCTTCATGCACACCTCTGCACCTTTTCCACACAAACACAAACACACATGTGCAAACATCCACCCCCCCCATGCACACATCCTCACGTACAACAAAGTAATCCATCCCCTCTTTCTGACCTGCTCCTTTTTTTGAGCTATTACAAACCATATTTGCCCCATCCAATCAGTTTGATTAATCATGCGCCAGACTACAGCCTTGCAATCAGATGACCAGAGCATTATACCCCTCTCCACACATAAACACACCCACATGCAGACACAAGGAAACACACTGGTGCTTGTGGGGAGGTATTTCCCCATAGACATCCTCAGTGTGACAGCACCATAAACTGGCCATTTATCAAAGTGTCCCCCCAGTGCACGCACATAAAAAAAGGCACTCACATGCACCAGCACACACACACACACACACACACACACACACATCTACAAATAACACAAACAGATTAGTCGGAATAGTCCCAGGCCATTGTCTTAGTTGTGGAAAAACTACTTGGTAGCAGTAAATTGTCATTTGTTTATGCAACTTATCATTAATTACATTTAGTGAAGATGAGTTATCATTTATCAGGAGTGTTACTATTTTACAGTTATTATCCCTTTCAGTACTACTATTGGCTTGAAGTCATTTGTAATGATAAAGTATGATGGTAAGTAATGTTTGTTCTTTTCTTCTGAAATGTGTAATGAGTTCAGGCTTCTTTCTTTTTGATATTTTAATAAGTATTGTAGATACACTTATGCAGGGTTTTTAGTTGATTAGCTTCAGGATAACGATTCCAATTTAATTTAGCTTTGAGGAGAGTTTGATGCTAAATATGCCTGCCTGATTTTTTTAGTGGTCACATTAATGGCTACAGCGTGTGTGTGTGTGTGCCAGCATTTTTTTGTTTGTCTGTAAGTGTGTTGTTCTTTAGTATCCACATAATTCTGAGGTTTGAGTGATGCAGAACCCCTGCCTCTCTTTATGGTGTATGGGTCAATAATAATAATAAAAGAGATATTCATAGACATGTGGGGGGTCTCTCACTTTGCCATATCAGCTCAAGATATAAAAGCTTTCCTCTTCTGTTCAATTTGTATATCTCTCTCACTCTTTCAAACTGTTCAGACAAATTGGAGGCAAAAAGCTTTGGATTCTATTGATCTCTATACACATGAATACTCACTTTTTGTTCACAAGATTTTTATGGATTTTTTTTTTTTTTTATTTGTCAATAGGCAAGCACATAGCTCTATACACATGTTTTGTTTTTTTTTTTTAAAAAAAGAACACAGTGCGGTAGATTAATGTCTCTTCATAGTTACAGCTTCTCTCTAGAACAGCTAAACAAGCCACGCAGGGAGGTTAACAGCAGCTCACTGAAGCCTATTTTATTGCTGGCCTATGTTCCAGAGGGCACGAAGTGTCAGTAATCAGGATATGGGGGTTATCCTGGCTGACCTAAGTATTGAGCCTGCTATTGCAGCCATTTCCAGTTCTAACATATGGTAAAAGGACCGATTTTCACTGAGAAGCTATGAGAGCAGCCTGGATTGTTGCCCTTAAATGACAAAACAATGAGACAGGCTAAGAAGGAGCTGGCTGCCAAACCTGGCATGGAATGCTTGAGCAAATATTGGTAGATATATTGGATGGTTGCAGTCAACATTATAAAAATGCTGAGGTTATGAAAGTGTGAAGTTCTTAAGTTGTAGCAATGATACACAATCTTCAGAAGCATCTTTAAAAAAAACTATTTCTTTTTAAGAAAGTTCTTGAAACTTTTCTCGATGTAGAATGATTATGAAAAGAAACTTTTCTTAAATATTGTGTCACTTTTAAAGCTGTGATCGAGATACATAAAGGATTACATTTTGTAAAATGATTTATCTAAACTTGGACATGGAATGAAATTGAACTTAATCTATTGCTTTCTGCCACAAGAGACAGAAAATGTTTCTTTTTCTTGCCTCTCAGACTCAACCTTTTGACATGTTATATATTGTGTATTGCAACCAGAAATGTAACCCTTGACCTTAGAGCCACTGTTAAAGAGTTCCTCAAAATGTCCATCAGTGTCAAGAAAGTCAAGACAGCTGCTGGGGAAGAAAAAAAGGGATGGCAGCTGATTGTTTTCTAAAGGAATTAGCTTGGCCTGACCCTCTTGAGCCCAGCCATCTTTTGAATGGCTGACACTTTATTTGTTTTGTCCCAATAACAACAGAATCTCCAAAGCACCACTGCGCTCGCTTACCCTGGTATTGTCACAAACAACTACACTCGCTTTTCCTTTCCTTGTCTCTGCGGCGTGGAAAATAAAGCCCCAGGCTTTTTACACAATCACAGGAGGCAATGCTGCGGTATGTGTGTGCTGTGATAAGACAGGGCGATGGGAGACAGATATGGGAAGGGCAGTGGTGGTCACGCTCTCATACTTGGAGCAACACAGACACAGACCCAGCTAGTGCCCAGAAAGCCGAATATGGGGATATCAAGGGAAGATGAAATGTGAAAGGATCACCCAGCCAAGATATTCATTATAATCATTTGTATATCAGTGAAGGCATAGAGGAACAGTTTGTGTATACAACTCTTTTCACAGTTTGTGTGTGTTTTCTGTGTCGATACGGTAGCATTACTTGAATGTCCAGCTGTGTACAAGCGCCCCCTATTGCTTAGTTTCTCACAGCAGATTGCATGTGAAACATCACACACGACAATGCAAAGACAGATATACACGGGCTTACCTCGATGCATGTAGCAGCAGTCATGTTGTTGTAGCCGTATCGCAGATCATGCATTGATCAGATCAAGCGCAGTGCATAATCTTTGCCAAAATAATGTCTTACTGTTCAGTGAAACAAAGGTGCTTAGCTTGCGTGATTTCATAATAGCTCCCCACATAATTTTCCTCTTTTTTCAAAGCGCGCACGCAAACACACACATAATTCTCACCCATCAATCCTGGCATGACCCCGTTTCAAATTCATTAACAAGGCTTCAGAACTTGCAGACACAGCAATCACCCCAAGCTAAATAAATTCCTGCGCCAGAGGATAGAGAGAGCCTGTGTATTTGTGTGTGTAGGTGTGTGTGTATGTGCTTGTGTGTGTAAATTATAGCAGTGCTGTGTCGTCCACTGCAGAGTGGAGTGAGGAATCTGTTTGGACAACTGCTGAATGTTTTGGTTCCCCCACGGTGCCTTGGAAAGCCACGCAGCCGCTGTATCTTTTACAAATTAGCCTGTGTTGTCCACCAAGCACTTTCTCTTATCCCCGGCCTGTCTGCCCACTGCAGGACAATCCCATGTGTGTTTTGGGAAGGTGAATTTACTAAAAGGGAGCAAAGGAGGGAAAAACAAGACAATGCACATCATTATGCATGAAAGTTTCAATAATTAATAAATAATGTGTTTTAAGAATATGATAACCTCAGTGAAATTCCACTGAATCACAAACACTGTTTGCTTATGCAACAAGTTTAAGACATGTGATTATATATTTCCCAGGATGCATGAGCAGTAGTCCCAATGTACTTTTTTTTTTTTTTACATTATAACTACATTATTGGAATTTTTCATGTAGCATAATAGCATATAAACACGGATTGAGAAGTTATGACTGTGTAGACCAGATAACGATTAAGACAGACCCTGTTTGAAACAGAGCACCATACATGTGCCTTTACAGTGCTAAGGCTCAACTCAGTGTGTGAAGTTCTTTCCATCTGCTGCCACTTGTAAATGTCCATCTGTGTCTGGTTAGCAGCACCGCTAAAGGCTACAGTAGGCTGAGGTGAGAGATTTTTGATGGAGAAGGTCAAAGCTAGTCATGTGACGAGTGGAGCTGCTACACAAAGAGATGTTTTTACTACTGATTTATGATGTAAAAGCATTTGAGCTGGGGAAGCGGTGCAAGAGAATCCATTTGAAAGTCAAACCGTCTGCGGCGTGCAGAAAAGGTAAGATTGTAAGTGAAATGAAAAGTGTAACTGTCTGTCTGCCCTAAAACTGCTGATTGCCAAGCTTAATTTGTGTTAAGTGATATCAAAAACAGGTAGGGAACTGGGTCTCACTGACTCATGAAATAACACTGAGCGTTTTTAACAAAAGTACCAAAGCACTGATTTTCTGAGCTGAAACAAAACCAGTATTCTGTGAATGTACCTCACTTTCACTTTTCACGTTTTTTTTTTTATGAACGTCTCCTCTCGTCATGATGTAGCATGTCATATACTATTAGGTGGTCCAGGGTTGAAGAGGAAATCCTCTCGGCTGAGTTGAGTCGCTGCTCAACAGTTTGGCCATTGTTCACTGTCTTAGCACCCCGTCTCTCTCCCACCACAACCCCCCTCCAAAAAGCGTTGGGGTTAGGGTTCGGTGAAGAACTCATCAGGCAGCCTCTCCCTTAAACTCACAAACTCACACCTTAAACTTTATAACATGCAAATCCTAACTTGTTAATGTTAAGTTTCTTATCATGCCATTAAAAAAGCCTGTAAAAAAGCTTCAACTGTATAATAGTTATAAATATTACTGCTCATGTGTTGCCACTTCAATGTGATCTTGTAGTTGTTATGTTGATTCACAGCAATGCAAGAAATGCTTAAATATTATACGTAGGCATCAATAACATAATGTAAAAGTACTTACTGGAACCAATGCAACATAAAATTGCAAAGTTATTCAGATAAGAAAAATCACTGAAGCAATTGTGTGCAGCTGATAAAGGTTATTTAATTAACAATAAAGATGACAATTTCCCCCTTCTTTCTGACATCAGTTGATGAACCACTAAAAATATCATGTCGTATGAGTGTGGGCATGCATATAGGCATTCCCATATTAAAAGGAATCTCTTATGAATACACAAAGTGTAAAGTGAAGACTGGAAATAATAGATCAAATGTTAACATTGTCACAACTAGGTGATAATTTAGCTAGTATCAAACCAGCTATGAACAGGCTTCTGTTGCCATGTTTATAGTCTTAGATGAGCCTTCCTAACTAACTCAAGCCTGTGTGTAATTGTAACCAGCAGTTACATTAAAATAACATAAACCAGAAGGAGAATTCTGCCTGGTCTGTTCATCTACTTTATTTTAAAGGGTCCTGATGAGCGGTTGTCAGCTACCCTCTTTGCCAGGACATAGGCCATGTGTTGCTGGTTGTTGCATTGAGTGAATTTTTGCATGTTGACCTTATTCGTTTCCTAGTTTTTACTCTTGTATGATACAAGGTGTGAAATGGTACAAGTGTGTATTTTTCTGTTTTTAACCCAAAATTAGATTAATACTTACATAAAGTCATAAAGAAAAAATGTAACAGACTAATAAACAGGTAAGAAATAAAGGAAAGACCTTTTCAGGAGCCTCATTGGGTCACTGAGTGACCAGTGAACATCTTGTTGACCCTGGGTTGTCAACCAATGCATACACACATATGTGCACACACTCACCTCAATACTGATAAAAAAAAAGTCTGTCTTTGCAGGACAAACTCATGCATACACACGCACACATTCTCAGAGCTAGACACCCAAGGGGGAATGTTCTCTCACGGCGGCGGTGCTTGTAATTAAATCAAGCCAAAACCGAACTCTGTTCACCCCCTCCCACCCACACCCCCTCGTTTGTTTCCTCGCCTGCCCTCACCCCAGCCTTAAAAAGGTAAGCCTTATGGCTGATGGGAAGCAGATGTGGACTGAGCCCTGAACGGTAAAGGTGCAGAGTCAGACCCCCACATCCACCCCTGGCCAAGAATATATCTTCATTGAGGAGAATACTGGTGTCCACTTACATCTGCTACAGCACATCAAATCACACTCATCTGTGTGCAAAGGAGAGTAAAGGGGTTAACGATAATGTTTTGTGTGTGTGCATGTATGTGTGTGTGTGGACCCCTGGGATGTGACTGACACGCATCCCTATCACTATACCCTGACAGCTCTGTACGTCTGGCTCCAATATCCCCCCACTGTTTCTGTAGAAACACCATCCCATACGCTTACCCACTGCATAGTTATCCTTGTTAGTGTGCATGTCTGTGTGTCTCAGCTTACTTTTAAGCAGTGTGAGATTTAAGCAGAAACAAGACAAACAACTTCAGATTCTACTGCAGAAAGGAGAAGTTGAAGCCTGTATGATGTTTCTGTTGTCAAATCAACAGAAAACTGGTGGATTTTACAAAAAATATTTTCTAAACTGTTCAAATGTGACCAGTGCCAAGCACAATTCACAGAAACAAGCATGATCAAAGCACCTAAATTAAATGTCTGGCTTAGTTCAAATATTTTTATGTTGAAGCGAGAGAGAGAGAGAGAGAGAGAGAGAGATGGAGGGAGGGAGGGAAGTCTAATAAATGACTACCCAATGTACAATCTTTGCCACAAAAACAAGAATCCTCTTTGCACCACAACGTCCAGCACATGCTGGTTACCAGCAACACTTTGTCCTAATTATTCTTTTTACCAGCCATTTTCTATTTAAAACCTCCATACTATACGTATGTAATTATGGTCTAAAACACTATATGTTAGGTTTAAATCTGGATTTTCTGTTGCAAACCAAAACCTTACAAAGCTGTAATTCTCTCCAGCTGTGGCATAAAACTTATGGAGGGTGGCAGGCATTTACTACTACTAAAATAGTTTTGATACTTCAGTTCAGTTTAGGTTAGATTTTTATACTATACAAATACGATTACAATAAAGTCAACCTGTAATGTTTAATTACAAATTTATTGTTATGTTCATTGATTGAATTTCTTGTTGCTTTCTCCAAGTATTTGTAAAAATGGAATTTCAGCCAGACTGGGCTTATTGTCCATATTGTTTTGGATCTCTTCATCGAGTCTTTTCAAGTTTTTGCTCTTGAAAAATCTCAGTATGTATTTCAGTTTTTTACCTTTTGTTTGTTAGTTTGTTTGTTTTGTTTTTTTAGCCACAGGTTATGAAAGGCTTATGAAACTGAATAGATTCCAGAGTTTTCCTTCATTTTCCACCGTGAACACTGTTCATGTTTGTGGAGTCAGCCACAAACAGCTACATGAGCAAAGCAGATGAGCAAAGACTTTGGCTATCATTGACAGCTTTACATCCAGGAGCAAAAGACCATAGTTTTGGACTTGCAATGTGACCAGCAGATGTCCAGATAGTAGATAACACATAACTGGACTAAGACTCCCCAATCATTTTACTTTTCATTGTTTGATTGCATACAAAAGTTTTAAAACACAAAAAAATGCTTGATAGTTGTAATATCCAAGACTGTAATGGTAAGTGTTTTCAACATCTTTAGCTGTATCCATAATTATTCTCTGAAATGCAAGAAAATTAACTCAAAGGGAATAAAGTTACAACTTAACCTATAGTATGTGAATATTAATATGCAAATATGTTTGCAAAACATTTTTCCAGATAAATTAGGTAAATGCACTTCCAGAAAAGTAAAGAAAATGTTTTTTGTTTGTTTTCTCTGTGTTTGTGGCTATTTCTTTGTGGTATTTTAAGATTTTCCCAAATCTGCCATAGGAACACAGCATCATCAGTCCTAATCCCGCCTGTATCATCTGATTAGCTTGTTTGATTTCCAGACTTGGGAGACAGCCTTGATGAGCAAAACATCAGGCTTGCATGAACCACTGGAAAACAAGGAGGAAATCTAAAGGGCTTAAGTGGTCTTCAAGAAGGCTTATTGCTTTTGAAAAAAAAAAGATACGTCAGAATTTCCTAAGTGCTTTGTCATCCAATTGAAGACGATCCTGTTATTTAAAACATTTTAAAAGCTCACTCTTAGCTAAAAAACAAACAAAAAAACACAACTGAGCATCTTAAGTTGGTCAGGCACAAACTTGAAAACAGAATAGTCTTGAAGATAAAATACAGATGAAGCAACAGATGAAAAGTCAAGATACTTGACCAGCACGAGACAGACAGGGAGGGAAATCACAGACTGAGCCAAAGAGGAAAGAATGAGAGCCAAAAACAAGGAAGGAAGGAAACGAGGAGATGCAGAGGCAGCGCAAGAGGAGACGTCCCCAGAGAGAGATGGGTAGCGTGAGTTAGCAAGTGAGTAGCCCAATGACGGACAGACTCCACCGGAGATGAGTTGGGAAATTCCCTCTGTGCACACATTCAATAAAATCACCCAGCTGCACAGTGTGTGTATCCGTATTCATGTGTGTTTGTCAGTGTGTGTGCACAAAGTGTAATTGAGACAGTCAGACGGGTGTATTCAGTTTATAAAGTGTATTCCACCCTGAGTACTCCCTGTGTATATTATGTCATACAAAAGCACTTATACAGACCTTGTGCTGAGACACACACACACACACACATATGTGGAGGCCCTGATATATTCAGTCAGTCCTCCCACCTTGTCAGATGGCCAGGAGCACATCTAACTTGAATGTGCTTTAGCTGTGGTTTATGCCTGATTTTCTCCTAATATCATTCTGTGTCTGATGACCTTTGCACATGAGATTTGAAAGCCTCAAACACTTGTACCTACCATTTTCTCCTGCTTGAACAGGATTGCAGATATATGAGGATGTATATGTAAATCTCGTCACAACATATTAGTACGCTGGACAAAACACATTCAAGCTTTTGGTTCTTTTTAGATGACAGTTATTTAGTTAGAACTTGCAGAAGAGTCTTTGACACACATGTGGGATGATCACAGATTAATGTGGAGCCAATGGTCAGCAAGAAATATTTTGCTGCTTTTATCTGGATTTTTCCAATTCCACGCTGTTTTCCCAAAATAAGCACATAAAATACTAAATATTCCATCAGCCATTCAACACAGAGATAAAGCTTCCTCATAAGTTGTCTTAAATTGGGTCCCATTATCTGGACTTTCTCCAAACTTACTCTAGTCTTCTCATACGGACCTCATATCTCCTTCTGAAAGGGTTGCAAAACATTTTTCAACACATCAGAAAAAAAGACATTTATTGATGAGTGGTGGCAGCTCTTGAGCGCCTAATTAATTTTAAAATAACAATACAATAAAAAATTCAGAAGGAAATTTAAAAAGACCTAACTATGAGTATATTTAATTTAATTTATGTGGGCAATGAAAGATAAGTCCTCACCTCTCAAAGGGGAGGAGAAGCAGTTTTGTAAATCCTGCAGACTCTCTTAAATCTTGTGTTAAGCAATTTTAAAAGTTTAATGATATCATCATTGTATTTAGTCATCATTTACGCCGCCCTTCTTCAGTTGCTTGGACAAGGAGTGACAAAAGTGGCCACTTGCAACATTTACTGAGGCAGGTCTGACATTGGATGTAAAAGGATCATCATACACCAGCAGAAATAGTTACTTCTTGTGGTAAAAAATCAGTTTCAGCTTTCTTAGAGCTACACTGTTTCACTGCAGAGCCCAGTAAAGGACAGAAACATGGAGAAGTGATAAAACAGGAGAATCCCTGGGGAAGACATAAGATGGAAAGACAGTGGACCACGAGGGAGTGAGCGAAGCAAGACAGAGAAGATTCATGGCTTATTATGTCAGCCTCCCACAGTGCGAGACTAAATATAACATCTCTTCACCCCAACCCTGTTTTACAAGAGAAGAGTAGAGAAAGAGAGTAAAGGAGAAGGAGACAGAATGCTTGGTAGTGACCCACCTCGACCCTGCCAGCTCTTCCTGACCTCCCCTGTAGCCCCATGCCGCTTAATTCTCCCTAATTACATTCCTCACTGACAGAAAGTTGGCCCCCGACCACCCCCGCAAAAAGGCCCAGGTAGCAAAACCCACTCCAGCACGACTGGAAGATTCATCCACTGTAGAGGTGAAGGCAGATTTTAGGGGAGGGGTGGACAACCAGTGATGACATATTAATTAATGCAAGTGGAGTAGAAAACCTGCACACATAAGTACACACATACTCATGTTTAGGTGAGTGAAGCTACTGTGCATGTGGTCTGCCTTACACTGACTGGTATATCCAGTGAGTTCCAAAGCAAGTTGATATGACAGGTACTGATGGATGGTGTTTAGCGTTGGACTCAGCAGTAAGTGGGGAAGTGGGGGCAAACCTGCTCAGCACTCACTTTTGAAGAGACTGCAGCATCTGTGTATCTCTATGTGAAAACTTGAGAACAAAGTAACACCGCAGGAGACCGGAAACAGAATAAATAAGTTCAATTTAGGCTTAGATAATGGAAGCAGGCACGCCAGCAGCTGCTTAGCATTAACAGAAAATGTACTGGATAGGAAGCAGAAAGTGTGCATATGAAGGCAGTCTATTATGTGGGGCAGATGATGTGAACGCGCTGCTGTCTGGGCATTGTTTTTATCAGGTACTGCAGTCTCAAGCCAGTGTGTGGTTCAGCTGCATGGGATAGGGTTACAGGAGTTCGCCAGCATTTGTCTTTACAATGTAATTAAGGGATTTTTTGGGCCCTGTGGCCTCTGAATGACAAAGTCCTCTTGCTTGGAGTGCTGGATGTTTGATAGGAAATCCATCGGCAAATAGAAAAGTAATACATCTTGTCATCTTACAAAATAACTTCACAGCTTGTTTTTTTTTCGATGTTTATTGTGGGGAAACCGGTGTTGCCACTGAGTTTTGTGCAGCTGGTACATTTAACTGTAACACTAGTGAGCCGCTTCACTTTTCACTCTGTGGGCCACACAAATTTATCTCAGACTATTAACCAAAGTTCAAATGTCACTTCTGAAAGAGTGAATTGTCGCAGAAAACCTGTGCATCCCCCTGGCAATTACCAAGCCTCAACCCAATACGAAGGGGTAGGCCTGCATTTGATATTCCATAAACATAATGGTCCCATGTGACTATGTGTAGATAAATATCATGGACTTAGCCTGAGGGAGAGAAAAGGGGGGGTCGTTCCATTTTTTTTATATCACATAATACAGCTCTTGTGTTCCCACAGAATACAAGGGGGCCTTCTCTTGGCCCCCTCTGCTAAATCCCTCAGCTATCTTTCAAACAGTGATAGTTACGGAAATTAGCGGCGCAGAAATCCATAAGCGTCCATCATCGGGGGGCTTATTAGTGTCTTTGTGAGGTTATGAGGGGAGGACAGAAGGCCCAGAGTGCCGCAGGGGCTCAACTGAGACACTACCTTGACAAAACAGACAGACACACATGCACAAGGGTACATGTATTCAAACTGACACAATGATGCAGATAAACATGCAAACACACAAAGTCGTGGATACAAATGTGAACCAGGAGGTAGGAAATGTCCCACTCTCATTGTAAGGCTGGTGTTCCTGTCATTTATTTATATGTGCGACAGAAAATAGACGCACTTGTGCAGCTCTGAGATGCATGCTAATAACACAGTTCATCACTTTTTATTGTCTGGAAATGTGCATATCTCATTGTGTAAATAAGATTTCTGAAAAACTTGATTGTCTTGTAAAAGCTTTTTGCTTTCCGTTTGAAAATACTGAAAAAATTAAATTAAAAACATCTCATACAAGTACTTTTTAGAAATCATAATGTGCCTTTGAACATTATTGCAACATGTGCAAATATGTATCTGATGCTCGAATGCACCTCTTCCCCCAGTCCAGCACTAGAAAGTATTGAGGCTTAAAAACTGAAATTTTCAAACCAGCGAGTTACTCTTTTACAGTCCACTTTCTGTTTTTTTTCCATTCATCTTTGCTGGGATGTAAGCTTTTACTGGTCAGATGCTTTTTGACTGACCTGCTTTTCTTTCCTGATGGAATTAACCTAAAAGCAACTTAGAGATGTGGTTTTGACCCAGCCTCTCAGTTTTTTTTTTGTTTTTTTTTGCTGTCTTGCTCTTAGTTATTTAGCATAGATTTCTATAAGTTAAGAAAACACACACACACACACACACACACACACACACACACACACACACACACACATGCACACATATACAGAAAAGATTACTTTGCATTATGGGGGAAAAAAAGATAGCTTTTGGCTAATTAAACTGGAACATTTTAAACATTTAAACTTTTTCTATTCAGATCTGCAGCTTATCTTTTGGGCACACACACACACACACACACACACACACACACACACAAACTGGAAGATTCACAACCCTAGCAGAATTTCCATGCAAAAGAACTTCCAGATATCCCTTTCATCTCATTTTAGTTGATGTCATGTGCACATGTATTTTGTTCTATGTGCATGCGTGTGTACATATGCTTGTGTTTGTTGGGGAGGTGGGGATAATAAATGGCGGCAGACATGAACATCGATTTTGGTAATAACACAGGGAGCAGAGCAGAGGCAGTGGCAGACGTCAGCCTGAGGTCCATCCATCTATGAAACAGGACATGCCAGTAATAGGAAAACACCACACACCGTTATGGCCAGGGGCAAAGCGCACAGGCAACTTATCACAGCACTGAACTTTGATGCTTCGTCGCACGCAGGGGAGAAAATATATATAATTCCATTATTTCTTCACAGATGATGAGACACAGGCTGTGTGTGTGTGTGTGTGTGTGTGTGTGTGTGTGTGTGTGTGTGTGTGTGTGTGTGTGTGTGTGTGTGTGTGTGTGTCAGCGTGTGTGTTTGATGTGAGGGGGTGTTGTATCCTTGTAAACAAAAAAAGAAGTAGGCACACACACACATACACACACACACACACAAAGGAATAGACTTTTTCTGCTGACTTGGGAAATGCACTTGTTTATTTATTGAATTATTATAATACCTCTTTTCCCATGAAATGTGTGTTTTCTGGGGGGCACAACCAACTGACTGCATTAGGAGTGTTTGAGCATCTGAACTATACCGTATGAATCTTTCTAATCATGCTTTAATGCACATGTCATGTCGCTAGATTGTGCTTTTATTTTCAGATGAAAACACACAGGTTCATGCTGACCACCGGATGCCAAGCCCACCATGAAGAAATCCAAACCAAATCTGCATAAACTATCTGAATGCTCTATCAAATAAAACTTGATGTAACGTCATACTCAGAGCCTCAATGTGTCTGAAAACACATTTATCTCTGTGTGTAGAGCAACTGTCCTGATACCAGACTAAACTAATAAAATTTTGTTCCTCTAACTGGTTGACACTTGGGTACTGATTATTCTTATTTTTACATATGGATCTTTTTTAGGTTTATATGATTAAAAATGTTTAAGCAGACCATAGATTGCTCAGGTTATTAATCTATGCCAAGTCAAACATTTTTACAGTGCCAACTTTGCACACAACCATTAAATGAAATGAAGGAATGATTGGTCACTGTTCTAATGAGAGGTCTTAATTAGCAGGTCTTGAAAATAGAGCATGAACAGTGGTTTTGGACAGTACTGGTGCTTCGGTGAGCCATCTGTGACAACAAATATTTTCATTTAATTTTTGTCCTGTGTGCACAGTACCTTGTCAGGGAAGTTATGCTTTTTGCCCGTGTTTAACTTTCTGTTTGTTAGCAACTTGTTTTTTTTTATTTTTCGGAGAATGGGTAATGTTCTTCCTTTGATTCCCTTTCATTTTGGGAATATTCTGGGATAAATTATGGACACAGAACTTTTTCAAAGGATTCTTTGGAATATGGGTGGAATGAGCTGCTTGAACTTTGCTTTCTCTGCATGCTTTTTACAGTTCTTTTGTTTATTTTCCAATCATACCTCACATAACAAATAGATGTAGTATAGCTGCAACAGCAGCTTTTAAATAACGCAGATGTTTTCCATGCAGTAGCTCTCTTGTTCTTTATGCATTTACAGCGTGAGCACCTGATGTGTCTTGATTTTGTCTGGTCAGTAGCATTACACTCTGTCACTCTAAATGCATGCCAGTTGTAAAAGAAAACTTAAAAAATCAAATGCAAGTATAAAAACCATAGATGTGGACTGTTGTATTTATTTCCATTGTCTTTTTATTTCATGGAAGTGGCTCCTTATTACAAAAATGCCTTACAGCTCCCATGTGGTTCAGTTTGAAAAACACTAGATAAATCAGTTCATTTTTGCTAAAAAAAAAAAAAAAAAAAAAAAAAAAATTTAAAAATGCTGAAGACAAAATTTAATTCACAAACATGATTTCTGAGGAAATATAAACATGAGTAATCTTGATTCCTCCTGTCTATCCAAGTATCAATTGTTTCTTCTGTTGTTATGTTAAATAGTGGTCTTGTCTGTGATTTGATCAAATAGTTTTGGCAGAAGTTGTCTTTGTTGTTGACTTTATTTAGGTATGAAATCTATTTTTTTTTTCATAACAAAATTCCTTTTGAATTATTAAATTTGCATTTTGCTCACCAGTTAAATCTCCTCTCCTCATCTTGCATTCTTGATGTACTGACCTAAAGGGATTTTTAGTAACATTTGCCTTAGAGCTTAAAAGTGCTAAATCATTTCTTCCTTTACTTATTCAGTCTCCTGCCTCTATACCTCCCTACAAATAACCCAATAAAAACTGCTGATTCAAGCCAGGAACTGAAATGTGTGTGTGTGTGTGTGTGTGTGTGTGTGTGTGTGTGTGTGTGTGTGTGTGTGTGTGTGTGTGTGTGTGTGTGTGTGTGTGTGTGTGCGTATGTGTGTGTGTGTGTGTGTGTGTGTGTATGTGTGTGTGTGTGTGTGTGTGTGTTGGTGAAAGAGAGAGAGAGCAAGAGAAAACAAGGGTGAGAGAGAGATTGTGAAAGTAAAGATGAGTGAGGGAGGGGGAGCTGGGTGGTGGGGGTAAAGAGTTCTGTGAATGGTGTGAAAAGTATTAAGTGCCAGTAATAATTGGGAGCTGGTCTACAGAATCCAAATATAATCTTACAATGGGAACTCTTGTAATACATTGGTTCTGGAGATGGGCCCAGAAAACATGACACACACATACACTAACACAAATGTGCACACTCACAGCAGTTTCTCCTGGCATTCTGAAACAAGGGAAGATGTTATGCCAGACGCTGACAGTGCTTGCTTGCAGATGCATCAGCCATTGCTCCCCTTTAAATCTGCAAATTTCCCACATTTTGCCTCCTTTTGGCCAAAAGAAACTATTTCATATTTTACCTGGCTCTCTCTAAAAATACCTTCTTGGTTCATTCTCACTGTACACCAACTTAAAATCAGTAGAAAATTGACAATGCAAAACTAAAAAAATCTACAATGAATTTGCTGTTGAATTTAAAGCTCTGCGTTTTAAGTTGTTTTTGCATCAGACTGATGCAATCAGTTTCACTAATGAAAAGTGTGCTAAATATTTCCAGACTCATTCTTTTTGTTGCATGCCTGCAAAGTACTTTAGAAAAGAAAAAAAAAAAAAACTAACTTGACTTAGCATTTAAATGATGACAGTTGATATCTAAGAATAGAAAGTGTCTTGATGTCCCACAGGCATCCCTGTCAGGTGCCAGCAGCAACTTGTCAATAACTGTTAGGAGGAAGCTGGTGGTTGGCCTGGACATTCCAGCGGCTAGCCTGCCTCAGATCCCTTGGCTCTTGCTTCGTGGCCCGCCACAGAAATGCCATGCTCTCCCTGCAACCCTTTCTCTCTCTGCACACAGACACACATACACACAGCTGTTGTACATCATGCTCCACCAATATTGTATTTTTAGCTGTTGCAGCTTTGAAAACCCCATTTAGCATTCATTTTTGCCTGATGGCAAGAGTAAAAGCTTATTTTAGGACTGCACATACATATAAAGTAGTCCCAGGAAGCAGGTACTGCAATTGGTTTATGGCCTTTGCTACTATGGCGGGAAGAGAGAACTCCCTAAGCAAGACATCTTTTCTTCTTCTGCACAGTGCCCTGTGTTTTCCCCCTTTTGGGAATTTCTGGTCATTTCTTTCCACCAAAGCAAGTTTGTGGTATTTGAGGTGCTCCTATTTTAATCTCTGTTCTTCTTGGAAGTTTCATTGAAGTTGTGCACTTTTTTCCACATTTACTGCAGCGCATGCAGTTAGTGAATGACACATTTAAATAAAGATGGTGGGGATTTCCTCTGTATTGTGTCTGCTTTCATGCGCACATTTGCACATATATGCACACACGTATTGCAGGATGCGTGTGCTTTGGCAAGGCCTGCTCTTTGTCACTGTAATTCCCCCAAATGAGGATGTGGGATGAGTCTACCTCTTTTACTGCACACATTTACAGACCCCATATCAAATGCCTTTCTCTTTGCACACCAGCTACAAGCACTTTATTTGAATTCTGGCCTGCAGAGCAAAACCCACTGGCCTCAATCACAGTTCTCCTGAGATCTGTAGACCAAGGTAAGAGTGTGCACCCTCTTGTTCGTGCAGTAAATGTTTATTGAATTATTCTGTTTTTCCAAGCAAAGGAAGAGTACAGCATAACAATAGAGAAAGGTTTACGTTTAGTCTCCTTGCCTACTTTGCTATTCCAAAGTACCCCTGACTCCAGTCTTTTCCCAAGAATGAGGAATTCCTTCTCCTCCTCTATATAAACCCATTTCCCATTTTTGCAAGTGCTACACTAAATCTTCTCAAACACCTGCTGTTTATTTTTCTCTGATGTTGCTCTCCCTGCTCCTCTCCTCCCTGCACTTTTTTTGTCGTTCCACCTCTGAACTCCGATTATTTTCCCTGCATCTCCCATGACACCTTGTTCCTCTTTTGAGGATCTTGTCGGTGCTTGTATGTTTATCTGAGGGTCTCGAGCTTTCAAAAAAACCTGGCCTTTGGACGCACATTCACACTAGCCTCTTCCGACAGACACACAAGCCTCAGTAATTAATCTAAGACAAACACATAGCTTCACACATACACATGTGTTAGGCAGAAATACCCTGTAGAAAAATAATCACAGCAGAGAATGTGTGCAAGTTTTTAGGCAAGGTAAGAGTCTGGTTTGGGTGTAAAAATGCACTGAAGCGATAAGGTGGATCAACGCTGGTGGCTGTTCTTTTGATTGAAAGCTAATAGCAGCTACCAACAAACATCCCCTTATCTTGCATGTTCTGCAATTTTTAAAAGGTATCTTTCAAAAATGGTACATTGGAAGAAAAATTAAGCATCAAGTTTTGCACTAAAGTTTAATACATATTGGCAAAATCAGACATTAATAGCAATAGGCATGAATTTGTGGTTTTGCATGAACTTAATAGGAAGGACAGGTCATGCAGGTGACATCAGGGGTAAAGGCACATCTCCAGGGAGGAGATCAGACTTCACATGCACACGCACACACTACCTGAGCAGAGAACAAGCCACATCTGTGAGCTGTGAACAAGCCGAAGCAGCAGGGGAAGCGGGGCAGAGTGAGACAAACAGAGAAAGAAAGCTGAGATGCTGGACCACACAGATAAAAAGAGTGTGCTCTGTTCTTTCTCCTCGTCAAAGAACCTGTAGGAGGAAACTCCACCTTTGGGATTAAGGCTTGTCTTTCCCCAATTACCTGCCATGGCTGCCTCAGACAATATATTTCTGTTCTGCTCATCTTTATTATTGTGTCTGCTCTGCTTTCTTTTCTGTTAATGAAAAAAAAAATAAAATAAAAAATCTATTCAAACTGTTCTTGTCAAGACAAATCCTAAGCATTCACGTTCATGTTTAACTGTGTTTGTAATACATCCTGCTTACTGCGTGATGTGGCGTAAATTGTTTTTATTTTTTATTTTTTAGAATTTATGTCATAAAAAATATAGTTTTTAGTTCATTTGCTGCTTATAAAGTAAACTGTTCATTTTCAATTAATAATAATAATAATTATTATTATTATTATTCTTGAACAATTAAAAAGTAAATGAATAATGAATGGTACTTCAGGTAGAGCAAACACTTTTCTTCCCAGACTAAGTAGGGATGGCTCAGGCTGGTTTATATCCACAAATTCATAACAATTTTCATTATAATTACTAAAAGTTTAATTGCTAAACATTGTAGTCGACAGTTGAAGGATTATCCTATTTAATTAGTCCAAAACCTTTGTAATTGCCTTCAGAACACACAAAAAAATGCAAATTAACAAATAAACTATGTTGCAGTGCTGCATGGGATAACCTGTACCACTAAATGGACCAGGGCGTGTGTCGATCCATTTAGTGGTAGAATTACTAAATTTGCTTTGCACTGCCCCTGACCCAACCTAACCACAAGAAAGCTAAAGAAGACAAAAAGGTCTACACAAACAAGAGCACACACACACACAGGCACACACCAAGTCCCGGCCAGCACGGAGGGATGCTCTGCATATTCCCCCTAATTGCCCGTTTCAAGCAGAGGCAGATTGTAGAAAATTATACCCTTTGCATTTTCTTATGACTCCCCCTTTGTCTACCTCCCCCTCCTCTTTTTTTTCTTTGTGTCTACAGATATGCATACATGCTGATAGACCAAATGTAGATGTGAAATTGATTTTTATTTTTGCCCACTTTCCTTGTATCTGTGGTTTAATCTGTTTTTAGGTGTTTTTAAAAAAAATGTTTCTTTTGACTTTACAAACTTTTTCTACTGTTTGCCATTGGATATCTGAACCACTCAAATCATAATCCAGTTATGTCAAGTTATGGATTGACATTGGTGTCTGAAGTGTGAAAAAAAAAAGAGAGCAGTTAACAGAGTCAAAAGCCATTACCATCCAAAAGAAAACCTCTAAATATTCCTGGTAATATTACATCAACTTCTCCCTTACTTCTTATTCAACCTCTCTCTTTTTATATGTGTGGCCTCCTTAAAGTCAGTGCCTCACTCCTCATTCAGTGTATACACTGGCCAAGCACTGGCCAGGAGCCTCATATAGGTCTGGAAAACCCACTTATATGTTTGTGTGAGGCTGTGAAATAGTTGCCTCTGGCCACAAGGTGGACTTTGCAGGAGAGGATGTGGGGCTTCCACCACTGTAACTACAAAAGTGAAGGAAATGAATTAAGTGGACTTTGGAAGAGAGGTGAATGTGGACAGTGTATCCATTAAGGAGGCTGATATAGTTAAATCAAGTCCACAAAAAAGTTCCATAAAATACTTCAAAGCTACTTGATTCCAAAAAACATCAGTGCATTTTTTTTAAAACAATAAATAGATCACTAAGATATCCACTTAAACACACACACGAACACACATGCACCCAGTCTTGTCTGAGAGCCCTCGTCTTTTTCTAACAAGGGCTGTCTTACAGTATATTCAGCCTCGCCTGTCTGGTGCATTTAAGAGGCCAAGTAAATCTGTCATTTTAGCCCAAGAACATCCAGTATTTCGCACACACATGCAGACATTCAGCTTCTTGCAGCTGGAAGGAATTAGACTGTCTCTGTCTACACAAGGGAAGATAACCTCCACTGCTTGTCGTCCGTAATTGGAGCGCCAACTTTTTCACCATTAACAGCATATTTGTTGGTCCCTGGGCTAAAGTTGAGAAGTCAGACAACCTTTAGTGTTAAATTGAAAGTAAAAACTTGATCTTTATCTGGGAGTTTGCTACTATATTCTTCAAATGAATGTCCGTGTGTGTGAGTGTGTGTTTCCTCCCACACTAAAACAAATGCACACACACATGTTGTTTTCTCCACACCGAGCATACATCAACTCTTCATATTACCTGTCACATCAGTGTAACTTCTATATTGTTTTCACATTGGAATTGTTAACTCAGCCTGATTTTATCTGGAGGTCAGTTTTCAATATAACTTGTAAATATTGTGAAATTGCATATTTATTTGTTATTACCTAATATTATTCATACTTATGTGTGTTGTATATTAAGCTAAAATATATGTCTTTCCTAAATCACAAACCTTGACAATTGTAAGTGAAAGAAAATGTTAAAAAAATTTCTAAAAATTAAGTAAAACTGGTCTCAAAGTCAGACTGAGTTGTTTAAAGTGATGGGACCAATGGTGCCCAACCCTTCCAGCTTTCTAATGAGTACTGGGTTCCTTGTTAATAATATCATAGAGAATTGACAGATATAGTATGGGACTCACACAGGCTTTCACAGTGGGATCAAGGCAGTGGTGTAGTGGCCCCTTAATGAAGTGGTTATACTCTTAATTTTTTGCCCTTTTTTTTTTTAAAGGGAAAAAAAGTAGCTCAGAAAAACACTGTTCCAGATAAAGTGACATATAAGACTACTCTATTTTATTTACCTCAAAATCATCAATATATTTGCTCATGGTCACATAATTTCTGTTCTTTGGTTTCAAGAAGAAGAGTTATGAAATTACTAAACCAGTACTGAGACAGGCTAATAGACATATATTCATATATCTTTATTATGCCTAAAGTTAACACAGCTGAGGGCTTACTGCACCAGTGTAGCATAGGTAACCTTAGCTTAGTTGCTGGACGATGTAGGTACAGTTTGTGTGTGGGGATATTTGCAATTGTAAAAACAGCATCACAGGGGATTTACAAGTGGGTATACTTAATGCTGACTGAAAAAGAAGTGGGTATACTCTGTATACCTGCATATACCTTGACACTACACTACTGGATCAAGGTGTTTGTTTTCTGCACCCTGACCTCGTGGCCCAGGAAATAAAGAGCAACCAATGACCACTTGTTGCTCTTCAGTAACAGACCAGGCTCTTCCTTCAACTGTTTTCAGTTCTCAGTCAGTTTCTTTCTGTCTTTTTTGGTTATATCTCTCAAATTCTATACTACATACCAAACTATGCTTTTTAATGACTTTCTTCATTGTGTTCAATAATCAAAACAGAATGAAGAAGTATAACATTTGGAAACTTTGAATATATGAGTCCAAACACAGCACAATCAACATTACCACTATAAATGACTGAATCATTGATGATGTACACCACATCAATATAGCACATCAATTGTTTATTGTGAATTGAAATGTTCAACAAAACTGATGAAAGTTTCCAGTTAAAAGAGAATCCTTAAATGCATTACAAAATGAACACTTTGGACATTAAAACCTGAAATAGTTTTTTATAGAATTGTGCAAGTCAGGGTTTGTTTATAACAGTATTTAAAATCTTTCCTAAAAATTTTATGACCTTTTGCTGTGAGTAACTTCTCCCAGAAATCAATGGTAAACGTGAGGAACCAAGCAAACAAAAAAGGTGTTATTTTACTGAAGTTGTGCACTGTAAATGTTATGAAATCCGGCCATGTCTCTGGACCACAAGGTCACCACTCTGAGCTTTGCAATAGGCCTCTCCATTAGAGTGAAAACACGGAGCTAAGACCCTCTAAACCTGTTTGTAAAATAAAAAAAAAAGTCTCCTTTAGCTGCAAGTATCTGCACAGCTGTGCCTAACTGTGAGCTCAGAACATTCTTGCCCAATTCAGTTTTCAGGAAGGATCTGATATGAGACCAAATACACGGATATTTTGCTCTAAAAAGGAGAAAAAAATGTTTTATGAGCAACTGTTATGTCTTGATCGTCTGTCCTTGTTTTGATGTGATGTCATTCTTCAGCTGTAACCTTATAGCATGCCTTTTGCTGGCAGCACAGTAGATGATAATGCCTATAAATACACTCTGCAGCAGCATTCAGACCCTATCCAACTATTCATCTCACCAAACTGGAATGTATGACCTTAAATAGTCATATATAGGGATGTTTTGACAAACACCCTTTTAATCAAATATGGACTCATGTTCCTGTATTTTTATTCATTTATTTTATTATAACTTGACAATTTATCACTTCCTAAATTGCGCTATTGTTGAATTGGGGGTCAATTGTATTTTATTGCCTGTGTTAAAACCTTGGATCCTATTTTTTCCCTCTGGTATCATTCTCCCTTCCTGCGCTTCCAACCATATTTTGTCCATTGTTCTTTCAATTATTGAACATCTGTGTGTATAACATATGTGTCTTGGTAGTTGTCAGGGAAATACAGGGTTACCTTATGGGTTTCAATTAAACTACAAAGGAGAAAAAATAGAACAGGGAAACATGAGGAAATGGCGTACTATCTCAAAAACATTGAGTGCATTCAAATTTGTATGTGCATCTACATTGCAAGTGTGTGCTTGTGCTTCTGTGACAGGTGCTTTCCTTTGGGAGTTCTCCTGGCCAAGAAAAGAATGAATATAGGATGTGTATGTGTGCCGAGGTGCACCTGTAGACATTGTGACAAAGACAGCACACAATACAAACATGCGCCTGCATACACACATGGCAGAAGTAGGAAATGCATTATCACCACACTTCAGTGACTCACTGGCAAATGGTTATGAAAGATACTTTCAATAATAAACAACATGAGAGTTACTAGAGAATATAAAAATTCTGGAACAACATGACTGCAGAATTTTCTCATATTTATGTACTATTACGTAGTTTAGGGATTCAAATAATTATGTGCTATTTCCTTAAAACATCAAAACTTCTGAGAGACATGTTCCAGTTAGTGTGTTTGACATAAGGCAATACAAAAATTAATTATCATTATGTTTTGATTATTCTAATGTGAACTAATAGGTTAAATAAATGTTCACCGAGTGAAGAATTTCTAGCACATTTAATGACAAATTAATAATTTAGGTTATTTACCATTGTTTTAACTTTAAGCTGAGTCTAACTGAGTTTATGGTCCATTTTTATTTCCCTCCACCCAGAGAACCATCAGTACTTTCTGCAGAGTACTTTGGTCTCTTGCTAAATCACTGTATGCTATCACAAATGTTTAGACAGTTGGACAGTAAATAGACTACTCCAAAGGCACTGGAGCTTCCTCACATCTCACACTCTCATGCACACACACACACACATCTTGCTTCTGTTGTCCTCCTCCCGAGGGATCCTTGGTCTCCATTCTCTCCCGCCGGCCATTGCGATGACTGTGGGGTCGCAGGGTCTCCTAGATAAGACCACAGGGTTTTGTAAAAGAAAGCTTGACTTTCAGAGTGCAGAAGGAGGGATGAATAACCCGGAAGAAAGGAGAAGAGTAAGGAGTGAGGGCGAATGAAACTCCAAACCACCTGCGCATCTGATAAGGCAGCACACATTAAGGTGAGCGTAAAAGAGAAGGTTGGCAGGGAAATGTCAGTAAGTACCCAGAGAGAAGAGACTTGGGAGCTGGAAGTACAAAACGTGACGGAGGCATGTAGAGAGGAAAAGGAAAGAAAAAGCTGCCTCTATCAAAGAAAGATCACACAATCAAAATATGAGAGGCTGAGGGGAATAAAGGAAACAGGATGAATGAATTATCAATGAAGACTACAGCTGCAGCACTGAATAGGTGATCTTTGACACAACACAATGCTGCTTTGAAATGGAGAAGTTCACAGTCGTTAGAAAACACCAAAAAGATTTACACCCACCTCGCCCACCAGTGGCCCGACTGACTAAAATGAGTTGTAGTTTCTGCTCATTGACGTATTGAACGGTTATGACAAATGAAGTGTGTGGGACCTCAGGTAGCTCTGCATGGAACTATTGATTTTCACTGTCCACACATTGCTTTTGATTGATAGGGCAGTGCCGAAGTCATTAGATACAATCTCAGACAGCATCTCAATGCACAAACACTCAGGCGGACATGGGTGGAGAAAGATGGCTGAGGAATGGGTGAAACTAATGTGAGAAACTGCATCCAAGTTTCAAATAAGACACTTAGGTCCAAAACAATGATTGCTGCCATGCAACAACTAGTCACTAAACTTTAGTGTATGCTATTAAAAAAGGCATTATAACTTAGTTATAAATGACAAAATCTGACAAAACCATTTGGTGTGAAGATTCCTCTGCGGCTCTCTCCAGTCTGGGTTGACCCTTGTCCCTTTTTGCTCAGTATTTATAGAGGTGGGATGAACCCAAGGCCAAGGTTGAGGGCTTACTTTACAGATCGTGCTATAAAACGGTCAGCTTGAAAATATGAGGGACTTGGTGAGGGAGGGGTGTGTGTGTGTGTGTGTGTGTGTGTGTGTGTGTGTGTGTGTGTGTGTGTGTGTGTGTGTGTGTGTGTATGTGTGTGTGTATGTGTGTGTGTGTGTATGTATGGAGATGAACTGGAGATGAACACAATGTGGTCCCATGTAAGATACATGGCATTTATGCAAGCAAAAGCTTGGTCTGAAAGGTCTGTAAAGGGCAAAAGTGAAATAGTTTAATTTCAACCTTATTTATGCACTTGTCATAGATTTACATACTAATTCAAATTATTTGGGTTATTTTATTAAATATAGCATTGTTAAATAGATGTAACAAACAATCACTCAGTTTTCTTTAACCCATACTGCAGAGCTTGGGTTTACTTAAGAATTAATATCATCCTCCACTAAATCAAACTATCCTGGAATTGAGTTTGAGGTTTTATGTGCAAGTTCTGAGCTTGATGTGACTCTTAACTTTTGTGCTTGAAGGAAAATGGAAATACATTTTATGGTGAAATCTGCCAGCAGCAAACCTGACAGATATGACTTTCAGCTGGTTTTGCTTCTGACAAGGAAATAAAAGTTCCCACTAACGTGATGCAAAAAATCTCAGTGTGTCCAGATGAGCAAAATAGAATATGCCAAAAGTGAATTGTTTTATTTTTGTTGTTTTGCCCAGTGTTATGCTTCTAGATTTAACTGTTTATTAGAGCAATGTTCAGCACACCCCCACAGTGTACCGCGACCTTCTGTTGACGGTTCTGATGATAGTACAAGGGGGTATTTGGACTCTAAGCAGGGAAATGTTACCCCTGAATGGGGATAAGTCAAATTTCTAGATTTTTTTTTCAGAAAAGAAACTGTTTACTTATGAAGACGATGCACTTTGGAAATGAGCTGAATTAGTGGAAAGTGTTGAAAAGCGCTGCAAAGTTGGAATGTTTGCTTTGTGAATAAGATGAGATTTGTGACTCCATCATGAAGCCCAGACCTCTCTTGAGCCATAAGAGCTCTGAATATGTCTTTGTGAGGGGTTACACACACAAATTCACATCCACACACACATAAGATAGATGTTCATTTGGCCTTGATCTCTAATATCATGCAATTTCTGAACATTTCTCTCAATGGGACTGCAGCCACCAGCTATGGGGCCTTTCATTATATCCTGTCCAAAAAATACACATATTCACATTCTTTCATATCATTTCATGTCTATTTTCATCTAAACTAGTGCTGTAGTTTTTTAATCTCTTGTAATTCAGTGGTTTGCAATTCCAAATGGCAACGACAGAACTGATTGTGTCTGATTTAATGAGTGTACTTTGGGCAAGCTCTGATTTCCAATACTTTACTTGGAGTTCAAATATGTATTTACAGTAGCAGTCTGGGACGCATATGCTGCTCTACCTATCTGGGGAGTTATACTGAAAGATTTTTTCATTAATATCACTGATGTGGCTATTCTTGACTCAACCAAACTGTGAGATTCCCATGGTCTTTTAGATAAATCATTTTATTTAGCTTCCATTATGATAACAAAGTCTGGCTGTTACTGTTCAACTTTCCCCAAAATGTGCTTATTATGAGAGGGAAAATAGAACCTGGATGTGGAATTTTGAATGAATGAATGAATGAATAGTCTTTCTAACCTATGATGCAAAAAAAAAAAAAAAAAAGGAAGAAAAAGGCGATAAAAAAAAAGAAGATAAAAGGAGGCACAAGTGACAATACATTACTTTATGTAGGGATTATGGCCGGGGACATGTTTGACTGTAAGGTTTGTGTGCGTATCTGTGTCTACGCACAAGGTGTTTAAAACTTAACAAGTCACGATTGAAGCTAAGTGATCTCATTCTCTTATACACACACAGATACAAACACCTGAGGTCACAATCCAAATTCTATGACTTGTTGGCCTTTCTCCAAAATGAAGCATTCCATGGATCAGTGAGCCCATCACCCAACCCTCTCCTCCCTTTTGCTCAAATCTCAGCAATTATATTTGACATGTAACATCAATAATCTAATTTATTTTCCTCCACAGAAGGTTTTGCTCACTCCCATTCTCTTATCTTTGTCTGCAGGAAATGTGAGCCACGCAGCATTCGATAAAAACAATTTTTTGCATCATTGATCCCACAGCACTTGTTTCTCCCTCCTATTTCTCTCCTCCTACTGGTCCTTCTTTATGAATATGTTATTTCTGGCTTGTTGTGAAATGCTGAAGTAAATGTTAAGAGATGTGTTTTGCAAAGGCAGCAGGACAATAACCCTAACAGAAAAGGAATTACCAAAACTGTTGCTGTTACATTTTTATGTAGTCTTTTAATATAGTCCGGACTGCGTTCAGAGGATTGTTTGGTTTTCTGTTTTGTTTTGTTTGTCTTTTGTTTGTTAATTAAATCATCCAACACTGGTCCATGATTCACACAAGCACCTTAATCACCTTACTCAAGGGATATAAAAATGTTGCTTTTATATTCACCAGCACTAAGCCAAGAATCATGTTCTCCTGGCAATAGATCATGACGAAAAGATGGTTATCTCAAGACACATCTGCATAATGCACATGTCCATATGTAAAATACTTGGGACATGAAAAAGTGATTTGCATCATTGTCTTATTTGAGGAAGCATATGAATGAAGGCTCAGTGGATGCCACTGTCAGCTTCTTTACAACAGTGCCACAGATCAATATAGCTAAAGTCAGCCACCTCCACACACACGCAGCCTCTATAATCATTCCCTTCACTGTGTTCTGCTTCACTCCCTCCATCAGCCAGGTTGTTGTTTATCCTATTATAGTCCTAATTGCCTTGCTTATGGTAACCTTTCTTCAGCTTGCAACCCCCTGCACTAAACTAATGGGCAATAGCACAGTAAGGCTAATGCAACCAAGCTCATTTGGCTTGGCTTATATGCCCACATGGACACCCCAGTGTAGCACGATGCCCACATCCATCATTTTCTTCCTTTTTTTCTCTCATAGCTTTTCTTAGTTCATGCTAGCTAGAATTAGCCATCACTGTGTTCATAGAAGCAGATTGCAGCTAATGAGTTACCTCAGTGCTCTCATGGCTATGGCTTTGTAATTACTGTCGAAGTGCTAAGTGTCCTTTATGAACCTTTTCCCAGCCCCCTTTCTTGTCATCCATCACCCAATCCTTTTGTTTGCCTTTCATTTGCATATGCGCATCAACCCCAAATTAGCTTGTGGCCCGTTAATTGCACATGTGGGGAAGTAAATGGCTGGTGGTATAGAGGGGTAGAGGTGCAGTCAACATGTTTACCTCCTAAATACCCCCCAGGACCACTGAGCTCCAACACACAGGGAGGTCATAGTGAATATTTCCTTCAGGCTAAGAAAAAATAAGAATCAAATGCTCTGTTTGGAGTAATTAGTGCAACTAACAAACTCAAGCCCAGATTGTGAGAGACAAACGGATATCCATTTAATTATGGTTACAGGATATGTCCAAAACTATGACTTTATGAAGCCTTTAAGTACCTAAATTAGCACAAATACTTATAGATGTGCAGTTATTGGGACTCAGCCAAATGTGCTTGATGTATTCATGGGTGGAGAGCACCTGGTTTTTGATGTGGTAAAATTGAATTATGTTCTATTGACTTTTCAAACTCTATATCAAATTAAGTTTTTTATGCTTGTATTGAGTTATTTTAGCTGAACTGGTCGATAATAAGTCAATAACAGATGATGATGTCTAAGTGCTGAGAGATGACCTGCTGCACCCAGATTGTCCCTAGTCTTATTGATCATACTCAAGCAGATTAATAGATCACATTCTGTTTACTTGCAGCACTTTTATTAACTTCCCTGTTTTAAAGTAAAAGCCTTGCATGTCTTTGAACTTCAGTATTATTAAAAATCTATTGATAAGAATTATATAGTTACTCACTATTAACTTTTTTTTTTTTTTTTTTTTTATAAAAATGTCATTAGTTGCTTTTGCAGATCACTAAAACCCCATTACAAGGACAAAGATGGATTGAACATTTTCTGAAATTTTCTTAGTGAGGGTATGTAACTGATTTCTTGTGCTCTTTTTGGTACCCTTGGGGTTGTTGTGCCTCAGGTTTGAAACCACTGCTTTAGCTGATGAAACAGCTTTAAGTATATCTGGAACAAAATTTGGGATTATAAGATGTACAAGTGGTTAATAGAGGTTAAACATACTGAAGAACTAATACCAGTTTTTATCATTTTAATTTTCCCACATGAAATATTAGTCATAAATTTTATGTATTTTGCATGAATTTAATTGACAATCATTGCATTTTTAAGTTATCTGCACTTCACTTTGCTTGTGTTGAAATAATACCTCGTGAGGATAATGCATATTGCGTTTAAAACGTAAAAATGTGTATCGAATTAATCAGGCAGCTTTTAAAAAATACATCATATATTCTCATAAGAAAAACACTGACACTGTTGTGTACTTTTTCTCTTTATTTTTGTGTTCGTGGTCTTGTTCTTATGACGCTGTGTGAGGTATATCGTTATGTTTGTTCCCACTGCTGATTGGGCAATTATGCCTGATTGTGTTCCTTTAGGGAAGCATGCTCCAAGAGTTGTTAGTAAATGGCCAAATTATGCCGCAGCTTTTAATGTGACCATGGGGAGCCAATAACCACTCAAAAAAGTTTTTTGGTCTTTGCAAAGCCATGAGTAACTTGTAATGACAGCGTTATTAGTCAAAGGATAGTTTGAAAGTCATTAGGTTTTTTTTCTATTTGTTTTTTTTTTTCTTCGTTTTTTTTTTCTTTTTTGGTATGATTTTTTTAATGGCAACTTGGATGCCGTGGGCTGTTCGAGCTTTAATGAGAAGTTTCCAGGTGGGAGCTGAAGTCAAGTATTCGCCCTTTCTTTGTCCTATGTGACCCCTTTGTACCAAGCTAAACACCTTCTTCTTTAAGGTGACTGTGTTCTGTAATTCAGGCTATTTATTTCTCCAGCACTAAAAGTACTAACATGATGATGAATAATTTATAACTATATTTTATATCAACACACATAAAACCCAAACACAAATGCACTTCAGGAGTTTGTTAATATGTTGCAAAGCATTAAGTCTGTGATACGGTGTGGCTGTGTGCCGTGCTCTGCATGTGTGCGTGCACTGAATGCAGTCAACATGCTTGAAGCAATAATAGAGCTATATGTTGTGTCACCCTCCAGTAATCCTCCATCCCCTCACACTGCGTGTGGATGAATGTGTGTGTGTGATTGATGACACTACTAATGGTGTGTCTAAACACAGGCAGCCCAGTTATCTCTTATCTGACAGAGAAGGGAAGGCTTGTGTCAACAGCTGCTCCTCCTCCTCATTTATCCCTCGCTGTCTCCTCATCTCTCCCTCCACTTTTTATGTCTGCCACAAATCCAACACTTAGTGCTTAATTTGTGTGTGATTAATAATACTTTATATTTTCTAAATGTGTCTGTTGATCAATCTGTTGATGAATTTTTGTTCTTAATTAAGATTATTATTATCCTACAATAGTCAAATTTTACTCTTGTAAAATTTACTGTTACCCAAAGTAACAGAGGGCGTTTTCAAACAGTTTCAATAGAAAAAACAAATTAGATTAGATTCAACTTTATTGTCATTACACATGTATAAGTACAATGCAACAAAACGCACAAATAAGCAAACAAAAAAACTACATAATTATTAAAATCGTACTAACTAAAAATTCATAACTGCCCAGATGTATCTCTGCAGTCTGTAATAGCCTTGAGTTTTAGGAGATAGTAAGGCACAATCTCTGTGCAGCTACGCTCCGGGCCCCCATTTCCTCCACAGGCCTCGATCGTCTCAATGTGCCTGTTTAGCCATTAGTTTCTCTGAGGGGGGCCCATATCCATCCATCCCTCCATATATCCTATCATACATTAAAAGGCAGATTGATGGCCATCAGCCAGGCTTCAGCCACTGACACGCTCTTAATATTATGTCTAACACAAACCAGATGCCTGCAGGCCTCTTCAGAAACACACATGATACGCACAGCTACCCCCAGCCGGTTCTACTGTCTCGCACCCTCTTCGGAGAAGGGATGAGTTTTCTTAATTAAAAGTTAGATATATGGGCCTCCTGGTGAAGGTGGTCAAGCAGGATCCATTACCTGCACATTAGGGCCCTGCAGAAGTGAGTCGGGGTGAAGGTTATGATGGCGAGATGCAGGGTGGAGCATTTTGGTGATTTGTGCTTGTCTGCATTGCACTGTGGATCAAAATAAAAATTAAGACCTGGAAGGACAAGAAAGAAGTGGTTATGGTGCTCTGAGCAAAAAGTGGTAGCTGCGGGCGCACAGGCCAGGAGGTGCGAACCGCCATCTCAATAGCTGTATTGTGTTCACACTTGAACGGGAGCCAAAAACACTGTGAAATATCAGAGCAGAAAGACGGAGCGAAGTGTGGAAATGAAACAATGGTTTACACAACAGTGAAATGGGTCTTTTCCTCTGTGTCTTGCCAGCAGACCTAGTGAGAGAAAAAGTGATATTTATTGGCCCTTCTGTCCTGGCGAGTCGTAGCCCCTGGTTGGGGAAAAGGGAAGTGACTCTAAATGTGTGTAATAAGACTTAAAGGCTAGTTTTAGACAAAGACATACATTCAGGTACTATAGCCATCACAATGAGAGCACAGATGAAAACAGACATTAAATAATGTATGGAAGGGATGAAAATAGCTAGATTTAATCATATAATCCCGTATGAGTCCTATATCATCATTTATACCTCTGAGGTTACAACTAATGATACTAGGCAGGTCCCTCCCCAGCTGCCAGACAGAAAAGTTAAGATCTGGAATATTGTGGGATTTCTTTCTCTCTCTCATCTTTCTCATCTACAGAGGAAGGCCGACTATAGGCTTTCTGTTATAGTAAGATGTTGATGGCAACGATGCGCAAATATTGGTCATCTTTAAGGCTGTTTGTTATCATATTTGTCTTCTGTTTGTTTCTTTTGATGTTTTGAGAAAGAATAATTTATAGTAATTGTCACAAAAATATTTAAATACTTGACATCAATATAAATTACAAATGTTTATTCTGGGTTTTCACTTGTGTCACAACAAACCTTTACAGGTTTATTGTATATTCAAGCACTGAATGTTGAGCAGCAGTTTCCAAATACACCAGATTAGAGGGAATTTCAATAAGACAGAACCTCTAAACCTACACTCTATTACTTGTGAAGAAAGGTTCAGTCTGTTTGACAACTATTTTAACCTGAAAATACTTATCCTTCTTCTCTGCAATATCATGTCATAAAAGTTGGTCGTGAAAAATCATGTACTGAAGATCTTTCCAGATGAAATCATTGTTATGGCAGCAGATTCAGATCTCTCTCTCTCTCTCTCTCTCTCTCTCTCTCTCTCTCTCTCTCTCTCTCTCTCTCTCTCTCTCTCTCTCTCTTTCTCCACTTTTTTTAAGATTATATACATACTATGTAATTGAGTGTCTGTTTAGTAGGTTTAGCTAATTAAAATAGAACAAACATCAAGTAGATTTCCTTACATGTAGCCTGAATGAAATCTTTCTAATGTTTAAGCACTATCTTAAATGCCAAGGAGAAGTTGCATATTTCTGCATGTAGTGATTAGACTTTTGTTTATTTACAGCCTTGGATTCTAAAATGTTTGATTCTGAGGCAAATCTTGTAATCTTAGGTCATCAAACTAAGGAGTAAACCCTGGCTCTATATGAGAGGGGAAATGGTGAGAGAGGGAAACGAAGTCTGGTTGTTATAACAAAACGTTTTGTTCAGATGGTTCCAATAAGTCTCCAGGCCTGCAGCCACACAGGGGTTCTGCCACATGCTGTCCCAGCCAGCTGCTCTGGCATACTTTAGTTGGACACTGAGTTTAAGCACAAGACATTTTTGTTGACTCTGCCCCTCAAATTCAAACCCCCTGCAGAAACCCAGGTAGACAACATGTGATGATGAAGATGTTGATGGTCAGAAAAAATATCAGAAATAAAAAGGCAGAAGAATATGCATGGCATCTACCTCCCAGAAATCCCGTTTCATCTTGTCTCAGCTTTCTGCTCACTGTCCAAGTTGTTGATCTCAGTACAGACAAGGACAATGCAGCTTTATGCACTGTGGAGTGATAATTCACTTTCACCAACACTGAAATCACCAGAGATGGTTGGAGGCTTAGGTGACATCTTCTGTTTTGTCTCATTACCTACTCCAAGGAGGTTATGTTTTTACAGGCATGTATCTGTCTGTTTGTTTGTTTGTTTGTGAGTATCTTTGTGTTCAAGATAACTCAAAAAGTTATTGATGGATTTTTTATTCAATTTTCAGGAGTTGTTGAAAATGTAAAAAAGAAGAACTGATTTAATTTTAGTGGTGATCTAAATTATCATTTGGATCCAGGGATTTTTTAGAACTGTGGTGCTTGGCGGAGGTTTACGTTCTCCGAGTGCTTTTGTAGTTCTTTGATTTTTGAGACTTAAGTTGATCATTTACTCTTTATATTAAGCAGTAGCTGAGATGCAGAGAGGAAAAAATCTTCTTCAGTTAATATGGAAATGATCTGGTTTAGAGCTCGAGAAACATGATAGATAGATGTTTGTTTAGTTTTTTTGTTTTCTGTTTTGTGGTTTTTTTAGCGTGGGTCTGTCATCTCATTGTCATATTTCTTGTTGTTTCATACCAAAAAATGTCTAAGGAAGTACTTGTGCAGCTGCTTATTAAAAAACTTTCACCATACACTCCGCATTGCATCTTTCAGAAGCTTACATCGGAAGTATTCCTTCATTTGGGTGTTAATAAATAATTGATAGTGCTATGTGCGCTACAAATTTGTCCTGCGCAGCACTTCCCTGTTTGTGTTTGCACAGTTCCAGGAATTGTCCCATTTTTTGTTTCACTTCCGATGTCAGTCGATAGATGGGAGGTCAAGTTGTGTCATTGTTGAATGCAGGTTTCCTCGTCTCATTATTATTTGTCATCATGGTTGGCATGGATGCAGAAGATTTGAGTGATTTAGTTTCTTTGCTTCAACTCAGGAAATGGTGTATTGTATCCTCAATAATCCAAATCTTAAAGAAGTGGAGAGAAAGTAGAGTATTGCACGCTTAAATTTGGCCACATGACTTTTAGTCTTTAGTCTGTTTGATGTTTAGTTGCATCAATAAAATATAATGTTTGTTTGATATTTGAAAAAGAAATATATCAACCTATGTTGAAACACACATAGTATGGAAATTTTTTTTATATTGTTAATTTCATCTATACACAAATTATATACACAAATATTCAGGCATTCAACATGCATTTTCTAAAGTAATAATAGAATACATATGAAATTGTGTTTGGATGCATTTATGTCTGTCTTTATTAGACAAACCTAAAATTATTTCAAGTAGCAAATAACCAAAGATTTTGCTCTTAATGTGTGCGATCCAATCAATAGATACAAAATTTCCTAACTCTTTCCCCATCTCATGTCTCATTCATTTATTTTCTACACTGCCGAGGCCAATTTAAGGTTGCAGGGAAGCTGGAGTTTATCCCAGAAATCGTTGGGCGAGAGGGAGGGTACCCCCTCAACAGGTCACCAGTCCGTCACAGGGCGGCCCGTCTCAGTAAATGTTTAACTTGTTTACTCACATCAGGGTCATGTAAATAGCCTGTTAACAGCTGACTTACCTGAGTTTAACATGTGATTCATGGTCATCATTAGGTGTATGATTTTATTTTTAACCAACCAAAAGGTTTCTTTACACCAGTTTTGATTCACCCAGTGTGTGTGTGTGCCCGTTTATCACACTCATAAGTATAGTTGTTCACCTTCAAAAACCACTGACAGAGTGTGTGACCTAAATGTACTGGTCATATATATCCCCATTTCCACTGCACCTGCTTCACTGTAATGAGCCAATATATCTGCTCACTAATTGCCCTGAATACATATCATAAAGACCAGCCTGTAAAAGGTGGTGCAACAGTAAAACAGACATGATGGTAACGTGTGCACACACAACTTAAGCACAAACACACACCTGTACTATGAAATACATCTTCCACAAAAAAGAACCATACACACAGGCAAAAGTCGCATACACTTTAACACATATAGACACTCACATAATCACATATGCACTCATAAGATGTCATGCACGAGCATTTGCATTCAGACAAAGAATCACACACACACACACACTCACACACACATACTGCAAAACACACTCAGCCAGCATTTTAACAAGGGGTTGTAAATAACACAAAGCCATTTCATGAACTGGGTCCAGCCTGAAAACTCTGTGCCTCTC
This sequence comes from Telmatherina bonti, assembly GCF_933228915.1. NCBI lineage: Eukaryota > Metazoa > Chordata > Actinopteri > Atheriniformes > Telmatherinidae > Telmatherina > Telmatherina bonti. The sequence continues at coordinate 18,604,697 of NC_136622.1, read as the reverse complement.
CTATTTTAAAGCTTGCACACTTCCTGTTTTAAGGTACCCTAACCTGGCAACCCCTACACATGGCAACCTGCTCATTCAGATGATGCAGAGTTGGACACAATGGTATACTGCTAAAAAAATAACCAGGAGAGGCTGCAGATCTTTAATCGCTGTGTGCTGCATGAAACGTTCCTCTGTTGTTTCAGTTAGAGAGTTATTAACATACAGTGTTTGAATAATTAGTAACATCATAATGACCACAAGTGACATCGATAAATATTTAAATATTTTTAAGTTGGTCTCTAATATCCTTTGAGCTGAACATGTTTAAAAGCATACGAGAACCGTTTTTTATATTTTAATGTGATAGATTAAGGTAATATTTTTGTTGTAACATTTCTCAATGCAAACAGGAAATTATCATAAGAAAATGGATTCTTTCAACATCTAGCTCAAAATCTCATCATGTTTCTGCCACTTAGGCAACGTTAGATGGGTCAGACTGTGACAAAATAAGATTTGACTCCTCTATGATTTGCTGAATGTTGAGAAAGACATTGGAACTTTTCACATGCATGTTTTCAGAGTGGCACATGCACACTCACCACAAATGATGGCTGTGTGACGGTGACTGCAGAAACGCTGATTTAATAGAAGCAAGTTGGGTCATTAGTGAGCCCGGCCACATTCTGACACTCACAATGCATGTAGACACACACATGCACACACACTCACACTACAACCCAGATGGCTTTTACAAGGCCCCAGGCCCTCCCTGGCCTGCCTGCCTGGTTTTTAATTATGTCGATGGTTGCCCTGGCCAGATAAAATGGGTCACGTTTAACACGCCTTCACTCACCTTCACACACTCAGCACATAACCCACTCTCTCACACACACACACACACATATACAATGAATGTACTCTCCAACACTTTGCATACATACATTTTACTAGTGCAACAGCCGAAGCAGACACACTTTTCAGAGGACTATTCACCTGTGCCATTAAGAGAGACAAACGGTAAACATGTGATATTCAACATTAGAGCTGTTGCCTCGGTAAAATGTGTGTGCGTGCATGTGGATTTACAGCCTGCTTCCTTTTTAGCTGTCATTAGGCTGCCAGACATGGCTATCCAGGTGTACTATTACCAACATCAGTAATAGGCTTTATGCACACAGACACACACACACATGGACACACTCACATCCACTCTATTTTTAAAGGCCCAATCTATACTCACAGTATGACTCCTGATGAAACACTTTGACTACAGTACTAGTTCCCTTTATTTGGACTCAACATATTTTCACTGATTCCAAAGTTTTGATGCAGATTATTAGACAAGTTGTGGTACTTTTCATTGCCTAAATATCTGAATGCCACAGTATAAGAATGGCACAGAAAGATGAAAAACTAACAGAATCTGCTGTTTTGTTCTGTCAGAGCATAAGTTTCGGTTAAATATCTGAACTGACAAGGAAAAATTGGGGAAACCAGACCTGGAAAAAAAAAGGAAAAACAAATAAAATGCTTTTTTTTAAAAAAACAAAAAAACTGTTAGTTTTATTTTGATGTAGAAATGAGAAAATATTCCTCATTGATATATCAGTAAAAGTATTATTTTGATTTGATCATAATTTACTCAGTTAAAACTATCACCTACTCTAGATTGGGTTTTATTTCTGGTGTTTCAACATGTTTGGGCAAATTGAAACAATGTGTGCACTTTGCTCACATGTGACAATTGTAATTATATAATTATATTTCTGTTGGATAGAATGAGGGTGAGTAAGATTTTATATGTCGGAAGACATTAGGTAAATTATTTCAGTGCTACTGACTCAGCTCAGCTGATATAAAGTGTTGGTTGAGCAATGGAACGACTATAGATGAGTCTGTATAAATTAAGCACAAATTAGATCCCCAGAAGTTACAAAAAGACTAAAATAATCATAAAGTACATATTAATTACTAAGCGGTTTTACTAATATTTCATTCATTTATTCATTCATTCATTCATTTATTAATTTTTTCATTTATTCGTTTATTCACTCATACATTCATTCATTTGTAAACTTAATTCTATGATACCATAGAAATAGATTAAACACAATTATATACTTTTTGAAACCTCTAGGCTTTCCCCACTCTTTCATGTATTCACATCCACAAATGTGAATATTCACAGCCCAGTTGTAAAAACATTTGTGAGGAAGTCACATGCTTTCATCAGACTATGTGCACAACTTTGTCTATTCTGTCATTCTTTTCTGTTTCATTGCTCTTGCGCATCATTATGAAACAGGCCACTGAAATAATTTTTTTTTTTTTAAACTATAAATAATTTCTTTTGTTCTAACTTTTTCAATTTTGCTTTAAGAAAAGATTTAATGGCAGGACCTTTGTGATCCTGTCTAAATCTCACCTCCCAACACACACACATTGGAGCAGACATACACTCATTTCGCCTGTTGAGAGGTATGGCATGGTTCAGGTCTTCTCTGCAAGCTCCATCACTCTCACACACACACACACACACACACACACACACACTGACATGAATGAGAACATAGAAACACATCGGAGGCTGTCATGATCTGTACTCTATCAGTTGCTTTATTAGTCTGCCTGGTTTTGTGTGTGTGTGTGTGTACATGTGCATGTGAAGGGGCCTCCCAACTGGAAACAGACCCATTTCCAGAAAGGATACACACTCTAACACACACCTCTTTATTTCCTTTTAGTTGGACTGCTCCTTAATTTGTAACACTTCTAACAACCAGCTCCGCAGCCCACTTCACAGCCACTCAATCTGTCACTGTCACTGCTGTGTTTCCATGACTGTCCCTTTCGTCAGGGCAGAACAGAGGGTGTATGTGTGTGAGTGCATCTAATTCTCTGTCAGCCATTTTTATATTATCTATAGCCATCCCAGCCTTGTGTTTATATATATTTACAGTATATGCCTGCAGCTGCTGAGAGCTACAGAAGTTTAATTTCAACTTCCGCCCATCGACTTAGAGAGGCTTCATGCTAGGCTGCCCCCTGCCTTCTTTACAAGGAAGTGCGTGCCATCCTCTATTGGTTTTTTTTCATATTCTTCCTCTTTCTCTTCTTTTCTAGTACTATACTTCACATATTCTTGAGTGACTGTGGATAGATTAGAAGAAAGATCAATACAGAGAGGCAATCTTTTTAGAGGTCTTTCTTTTCCACCTCTAAACAACCTTTTTTATTTGTCTGCAACTTCCCCAGGAAATGAGTAGGTGAACCAAGGGAGAGATGGCCCTCTCTATATGTATTTACAGTGTTGCTTTCCTGTTTTTCACAGCAGATAACCTTAAGTGTTGAGAACTCTTTGAGCTAATATTTGTAGAAGAGAGCTTTTTTTTTTTTACTGTGGGCTTCTCTCCATGTGACCTGAAGTTGCTCCATTTCCCAGTGACCAAACCTGCTTTGCTATCCACCACACATGTATACAAATGAATGCAAACTAGGCAGTGTTCACACATTGAAAACCAAGGCTGTCCAGCAAAGCACTATGATCACACCTTATAAAAAATATTCCTTCTGAAACACAATAACCCAGCAGTTATTTCTCACATGTGCTAAGTCGGCTTCTATCTCCATCTCATATCAGAATCACAATCACCACCACGCTCTGAGCTGCCATTTCCATTTTCTGCCCGCCGTCAAACAGAAAATAATATGTACCTTGTCACCAGCGTCTCCCCATACAGGCAACTTTCCACCACTAATTCAGAGCACCATACACATCCGTCAGATATAACAGGTGGAGGAGAGGGCATGCCGAGACGGCCATTAAAGGTTCCTAGCTGTCAAAGGTTCCCCTTTGTGTTGTGAGGAGCGATATAAGTGTCGTGCTCTTATCAGGGCTTCCTGTGGAGTTTGCTCTGCATCCTGTCCACTTAGAGCCGCTCCTCTCTCAGTGAAGTCCCATTGTGTCTTTGTGCATGTGTGTGTGTGTGTGTGTATGTGTGTGTATGTGTGTGTTGGTACATGTCTGTGTATGTGCTGCCAAGTGGGTTATTCTTGATACTGTTTAAGAAAATCAAACTACAGGTCAAGTACTGATTTTTTGGGGGGAAATAAGTCCTTTATGTGAAAGTGTATGATAGAATTAATGCATGTTAAGAGAACGACTGTTTTCTCCTCTTGAATGACCTTACAGGGGAATAATCTTAAATATAAGTTTCATATTATCATAAGTTTGACCATCGTTTATATCAACTTCAATACATTTTACCTGCAGAGACTAAAAGCAAGCTCTAAAAGAAGACAATTACAGTATAGCACACTCCTTGGAGCAGTTTAAGTGCGGCTTGAAAGTCCATTACTTCTCCCAGGCATTTAATACTTAGCTAAACAGGATTTCTTGGCTATTTTACTATGTTTTACTAATTGTTTTATAGTATTTTTTTTTTTTTTTTTTTACCAAAGATAGGTTTGTTTTTATTATTATGCATACTTTTAAATTTGATTTTAATTTGATCTTAATTTGATCTAAATTTGATTTAAGTTGTGTGAAGCGCTTAGTTCAATGGTGGTTGTGTTAAATGTACTATACAAAAAAAGACAGAATTGAATTGAATTGAATTGAATTGAGTTGAATTGAATTGAATTGAATTGAATTGAATTGAATTGAATTGAATTGAATTGAATTGAATTGAACTGAATACAACCCAGCTTTATTTATGAGGCACTTTTATAGCAAACGCATTGGAAAATAAATGCAAAATGCAAACTCATAATATTTCCAGACCCACTGAACACAAACCTACAATTATTTTAAAAATCAATAAAAAAAAAAAAATATATATATATATATATATAGAATGTTTGACAGCAGTCACTTATTAGATCTTACGAGCCAAACTAGACCAGTAAATTAATCTTAAAGCTGTGATAAATGATAAATATATTTATCATTGCCTGGGCATGATATTTTCTATATTTTATATAAATATTTTCCATTTGCCTTAATTTCTTTTCCAGGAACGGAATGCATAACTAGATAGAAGCTTGCACCTTGTCACACTTAATACTCCACTGATTATCTTGATCCAGAGAAGCTTTTGATTGGAAGTGTTTTGGAAGTCATAGTGACTTCCAATACACAAGGTTATGCTGTAACCTGCTTTTGATTCACTAAAAGAGCAAAAAGAATGAAGGAGATCAGGAGCCTCATTTCTCTACTATCCTGGTTTGTGTGTGCATCTCTATCCTGGTTTTTAAAACGTACGTACACACACCGGTGTGTAGGCTGGCCTACTGATAAATCCCTCCTGTTCTAAATAACCATGCTGGTCCCCGTTCATGGTGATTTACATTCAGAAACGCTCTTATTTAACCATAGGCGCCATAGGCGGGAATGGCTTGTGCTTCTCCTCCGAGTGATGGAGAGAAAAAAAGATTTTTTTTCCTGAATTTGACACACGTCTTTGTTTAGTTCACTTATTAGTTCCGTTAACATTTATTTAAAAAGAAGAAGAAGAAGAAGAGGAAAACGTTTAGAGCTCACTTGCGAAAGTTCAAGTGCAGGATATAAATCGCGTATAATTTAACAATGATCTGAACAGTAAATAGCCTTCTACTAAAAAGGTTCAAATGAAGAATAAACGCTGCAGAAAGACAGTAAGTGATTAAGGATCAAGGAATGATCTTTGTTTTTTTTTTTTAAAGGGAGAAACTACTAAATCGTTCGATATCAAACAATGAAAACAATTCAAAAACATTGATTTAGAGTTTCACAGCGAACAGATGAGTGATGGCCATCTCCAGCTGGAGGAGGACACAACTTCCACCTTTGGATGCTGTGTTTATCCTGAAGCTCCTTGGTTTACTTCGGGTGGTTTCGTGTGTTTTGTAGAGATGAGTGAGACATGGTATGATGTTACTTATACACACATTTCCAGAATCACGGAATCAGCGTGGCACTCTCCTCGGATCTGCTTTCAGTTGTTCAATAAACATAAATGTGTTTTTGTCCGGGGAAAGACGCGTCCAGCACTGACTGTGTTAAGCGGCTTAAGTAATGTCAAACCATTTGGATTTAACAATGACAGTAGTTGCAACACAGATGCCAAATCAACACAAGAGCTCTTGTGATCTCTTTCGGAAAGCGACGTCTGATCAGAAATGATTCCAGCCATCAGATCAGCTGATTTTTATATGGCTCTCACAACGGAGCACGGAGTTTGATAATCAGTGTTGATCAGTTCTCGCCTGTCTGTCACGTGTTTTTTTATGTTTAGAAACTATGTGAGCTCCATTTCTATATTTATTTTCTAAAAGTTTAATTTTTGAGTGATTATTATTGCACCTTTGTAAAGAATATGGATGTTGCAATCACCTTGACGCCTGCAAATATAATGCAGTGTCTCTGTTCTACCACTAGGTTTGTGCATGTGCATGGAAACAAATGTGCTTAAATTTACATATTTTCTTATGCACGTTTAAGTTGGTAAATGCAATAATTAGAGTCGGAATAATTGTATACACACATTACACGTTTGTGCATAATAGGCCATTCTTGGAGTGTTAAGAGGAGAGTGAACAATTTAAGCTTATTTTTGCACCATTGAGAAGATTTAGAATAAGTAAATAGAAAAGACAAAGCAGTTTTATCTGCTTGGAGTCTGAGGTGGTTTTGGGAATCTAAAAACAGAATCTGTGTCATCACACACATTTAGTTTATTCTTTCCACACTTTAATGGAAAATTCTGAGTAGCTAAGTTTACTTATTTGTTTAAACTTTTTCACTCATGGAGCTGATGCTTTCCAGTCAGGTTCTCCTCCTTGTAGCCTACTCTGTGTGGCATGTGTGGATTGAGGGAGGTGGAGTGGATGAAAAAGAAAAGGTAAATAAACAAACAATCAACCACCAGCTTGTTCTGGCTCCCCTTCTCTGTTACCCCTTATTTGAAGCCTTATAAATCAGGCTCCCATGCTGAGGGAGAGTGATAGCAGGCCTCCTGGTCAACACACACACAGACACACATGTGGATGCAAAAAAAAGAAATGAAAAACAAAAATACAAACAGTGCACAGCCAAGCCAACCCGAGTCTGCTGCTTAAGAAGTTTATGATTGGACCATCAGCTGTGTATGCTTAGTATGAAGGCATGGGGCAATCATAGGTGCATATGTCCGTGTGTGTTGTGTGTGTGTGTGTGTGTGTGTGTGTGTGTGTGTGTGTGTGTGTGTGTGTGTGTGTGTGTGTGTGTGTGCATGAGCTCCTTGTTTCCAGCTGGAGCTCAGATTTTCTACATTTGTTCATAAAACATGTACAATACCTGTTCTAGCTCCCCAGTAACCCCATGACAAGCGCACTCTGACTCTACCAGCTGCAGAGAGGCTATTAGGCTGAGGAGTATGTGTGTGTGTGTGTGTGTGTTTGAGAGGGACAGAGAGAGAGAGAGTGTGTGTATGTATAAGTGTGTGTGTGTTGAGGGTGTCTGCCTGGCTAGTTTTCAGTGACTGTTTTCACACATAAAATAAAGACCTGGACTCTATCAAGCCCTTTTAAGTTGTAAACTGGGAGCAGGGGAGACAGTAGCTTGCCGTGTGAGGACCATAAAGTATGATTACAAGTTTATCCTTTCCAAGTCCTTCCAGTGAAAATTATTACATTAATTGCTTGTATCTGTTTATACATTATAGGAAACACAAAACAAGAACGTATTTGAACCAGGTTTTATTCCCCCCCCTCCCCGTTAAACAATCTGAAAATTCATTTGCATAAACAGAAGCCATGATCTTTTCTTAGGATTTTGAGGGGCATCTTTTTTTTTCTACTACAGAAGGTTTTGATTGATTATTTTTAGAAAAGGTCCAAACAAAATTATTTTTATAATGCAGGCAAAGTGAGGAAGAAGGGTAAACTCACACCTTTACAAGCAGCATAAGACTGCTGTTATCATAACCATGCATGCATATATATTAGCCTTAAACTGTTGCCATGCTCAAACTGCACTTCCACACCTCGATCCACACCTTCTACATATTTACTCACCAAAGTTGTCACCTGCACCCCACCCACAAAAATACACCTTCTGCATGCACTCACTCGGACAACAAGAACACGGCCATTCACACTTTACAAGCTGGGGAGAAAAACATGAGCATATCTTTAGAAAAAGCAGTCAGTTGGAGAAGTTCACGAACTTTGCGCATCTAAAAATGTCAGATGGCTTGTTGGTTCTTCTCTATCGCACCTCAGTTTCCTTCAGCAGACATTTGACTGTGATTAGGAGTGCAGCGAGTCAAGCTGGAGGTCAGCGCTGAACTCGGGCCAGGCTGATTGGTTGTTGTAATTAGAGGAGTTGATCTGTCTCAGGCCATTTCTCCCGGGAGGATTCATGCAGGCTCTTGGTATCACATGCAGCACAGGGATGAAATTGGAGCCTAACTTGTTGAAGAGGGTAAGCATGGGGGGGATTTCTGTTGCCCCCAGATTCCCTACCATCTCCAACCCTGACGCAGTAGCTCAAAAACTTTCTGCATTTCACAACCTTCTGTGTTATAAACACACAGGAAGCAGCCTTGTCTGAATTTTGTCCCTTTGGTACGTCTTCTCCTGTATTTCTCACTCCATCATTCAAAGTGTCTCATATTTACCATTTTTTGTTGAGAACAGAGTCCTATTTATCATTTCAGAAAAACAAGGCATTACAATTCCCTTTGGGCTTCCCCCTCACTTTTCACTTCACAATAAGCCCCTCTTCTATTCTTCTGCTTCTCCTCTTCCTCCTTCACCACTACCTCCATCCTCCTTCAGTCGCTATGAAAGCAAGTAACATGAAACCTGCTCCTGGAGTCTCAGGGGGCTGTAGGGGTTATAAAGGGTGATCAATATGTGCCAGAGAAAGTCTTTAGACAAGTGAAAGAAGCCACAGTTTGTCAAATCCCTCCTCCTTTCCCTCTTTCCTCTTCTTGTCAGGATTGACAAGGTTAGGTGGCCCTAACACCCACTGACATGTTGGCTGCGTGCATCTTAAAGTTAACTAGTAATTTAATAACACATCAAATATGGACAAACTGGAACCTACATGTTTAATAGAAAACTATCTAATTATGGTTGTAGTTATTTTTTTAGTTAATTTATTTTGAAAATATTGAAAATCTTTCATACTCCACCTTTGAAGTCTTGGCTCAGTCTTCTTGTTCAGATTGATGTGGCCCACTACAAAATGATCATTTTCAAATAAACCTTTCCTACAAAATGTAATTTATATTTATAATACATAGATACATTTTCGCTCTTCCTTGTTGTTGTTTAACTTACCTGTTGCTCTCCAACAGGTGGTGGATGACATGGGTAACGTCAAGTTTTCGCTTGACACGGGCCCAGACGGCAACAGCAGCAGCTGGCTCAAATACGTCCGTTCTGCCCCGTCATTTGAGGAGCAGAATCTCGCCGCCTGTCATCTTACAGGAGACCAGGTGAGTGACATGACAGCATTGTCCTGCTTGGATCTGTAACCCACAAAAGGAAAAAAAAAAAAAAAATAGCTCCATGCTGAAATCGGTTAGCACAGCTGTGGTGGACTTGCACTTATTGCTTCTGATCCATTAATAGTGGAAACAGTGTTGATGTGTGTGAATGGGCATGTGCACACATATTTGAGTGCGAGTGTTTGTCATTGTGCTAGAAAATGTCTTCTAGTTTGCTGTAATGAGGTACTGTCTATTGTCTGAATGTGACTGGGCGAGTTGCCAGTGCTATGTGAAGAAGCTAAGGAACAGTGAGACACTGAGCATGGTCTTCTGTCGAGTTTCTCTCTTTTTCTTCTGCTTCTTATTAATTATGTCTTTAAAGAAACCTGACCAAACCTTTAGAAGTTTTTGGAAGAAGTCAGCCTGATCTGACAGAAATACATTAAATAGCCACAAGGTGCCAACACTTATGTCTGTGGGGAGCATGGATATCAGGGCAATGTTAAGTCAGTGGTGTAGCTTAGTCATGGTGTCTGCACAACTTTTTTGGGCCCATGACTACAAAATAAAGGCACAAGTTACGTTTTCTAATTCAGAAAAAAAAAAAATTAATTGCCCTGTTATGGACTGGTGACCTCAGCCCCCATGACGGAATTGGTTTGGGTAAAAATTGATTACATTTTTTATCATAATTTCAGTAAATAAATTTTGTTACACAATGAAAACTTTGCACTAATGATGTTATTTTTTAATCTATGTAGGTGTGTGTGAGTGTGTGTGTCTGATCATTTTAAGAGAAACTTGACCACTGACTCTTGGGTTGTATCATTTATGATACTGAATCAGTCACTGTGCAGAACTTCATAGGCTGTTGGATCCATTTAATGTGAGCCAGGTGTGTTGGAACAGGGATACACTGAAAACCTGCAGGACATCGGCCCTAGAGGACCAAATTTGGATCTATAACTTAATTTTGTGCGTATGTGTGTGTGTGTGTATTCAGTGCTAATATCCAACCACCCTTCCATTTCCTTCCACTTATCTGGGGTCAAGTCACAGGGGTAGCAGCCAAGACAAGGAGGGACAGGCTTTCTTTTCTCCAGTCACTTCTTTCAAGCCAGTTCATCTGGGGTGATCCCTGCATTCCCACAAAATGCAGTCCCTCCAGCATGTCCACGGGATTCCCTGGCCCTCGCCCGAGTGGGATGTGTCTGGAACACCTAATGAGGGAGGTGTCTCGAAGGCAGAGGAAATAAGCATTTGGTTTTACGATACTAATTACAACTGCAAAACCGGAAGAACTACCAGGCTATACCCACTTTATTTGATAAAAGATTATATATGTCTAATAAACCACCATGCATTTTAAGCAATATCAAAATAGAATAGCCACTAGTTTAGCTTATCAAGGTATTGAATTTACCTAACTGATACAGTACAGTAATTATGCACAAACAAGGTTTTGGTAAGGTAGTATCATCATCATCATCATCACAATCATAATAATCATAAACATGATCATAATGATAACAAAACCTTAAATCAAGGTTTTAGCTAAGGTGTTGTTTGTTTGTTTGGTTGTTTTTTGTCGGTCAGATCTAACTATGATTCCATTAGATTTTAGGTGTGATCTTGAAAGAACTGTGGACATAGGGATTTTCAAAAGGATATATGTGCCGCCAACATGTAAATATGTGTTGAGACTTTGTGATTATTCATGTATTTCTGTGAAACCAGGTTAGAAGAAGCACAGCCATCGCTTAGAAAACTCCAACTGTTTAAATAGGCCCACCTCTGAGCTCATGCCATGTGTACATCACAACTTTCTTTGTGGTACAATCCGATGTTTCTCTATTGAAAGCTTGCTGGTGCTGTTCTTCTTTTGCTTGACATATATTTCAGGTTCAGCACAATTCCTAGTAAAGGCCCATTTATGCTCGATGCACAAGATTGATACACAGAGAGTGGGACACTTTTGTCCATCTCCTCCGTGTAATTTGGTCCATTTTGGGTAACTATGTGGATATAATGTCAGGCATGTTGGGAGGTTGCGAAACACTTCACATTAGTGCATCACCGCCATTGACACTGACATGTCTGAGACTGACATGAGAACACAGAAGTGAACTACGAACTCAACACTGCAGTGGTTGCAAATTAACTGACCAATCGTGTCAATGTTAAAGGTGCATTGATTTATGAGGGCAGCATGAATGGGTGTATAACAGAGAAAGGTAAAGACAAATAATGTATCACTACATTGAAAACATGTAATAAAAACAAGGTGAAATCAGACTGGAGTGGAACATAAGTGACAGCAGCGTGACAGCAGCCAAATGCATCTGTCTTACTTGACTGTGTGTTTCCTCATTCTTGTCACTCCACTCTTATTTGTTTCCTAATCCCAGCCTACACAGCTTATTCCCCTTCCTGTCTCAGCCCCTGCTCGCTTGGTCCTTGCTGATTTCTCTGTGTCTTCATGTCTTGATCTGCCACCTGTCACTCTGTCACATTGAGGGGACAGCCTTGTGTGTCCATTAAAGCTTCAGACATCAAGAGCTGGAGCTTGGACCAAGTAAGAGTAGTGGGGACACACAGGGTCCTCCAAGATTGACAAGCACCAATTGGTTGGCAGCACCAACCCGCCTAATCCTTTTAAGATTTTCACATCAGTTCCCCCTGCCACCGCCACACAATGTCAGCAAAAGAATCAGGGCACCAGAGAAAATTGTGGAGAATTATCGAACCAAGAAAAGGCCACATGCACAATTGCTTTTTGATGTGTTTTGCACTTGTTTGTACTTAGCAAAAGCCTTTGATTTTGTTTGCCTGGCCAGTTTCTTGGTATAGTGATTCACAGGTATGACCCTATAACTTATTTACAAACACTGCACACACACGCACACACACACACACACACACACACACACTCACATATGTATACACAACCACTCAGTGCTAAAATGTATAATTTAACAGACCATTCTGTGATTTTTTTTTTTTTCACTTTCCTTTGTATCAGCATTCACACCGCACGACTTTATGAAAATATGTGCATATCAGGCAAATTCAAATGTAGACAGTAGCCTTTTAAAAGGAAGCGGATGATTTTTTTTTTTTTTCCATTAATGGTGTAGGAAGAGCAAATGTGTACACGATTGTAACTAATTCTGAGATATATAAGCATACTGTAATTAAGCGTTTGTATATCTTCACTATCATTTCTGCCAGGTGCAATATTTGCTAGAAGTGCTGTGGATTTTTTTGTTTTTCCTTGCAATTGTAATGTGTATCGCATGCTTCTGTAAAAAGCCATTCACATCTCCATCCAAGCACATATATGTTTCCAGCAGCTTTTCTCAACTAACTTTGCTTCTAATTTTGATCTAACACAATATTAGGTCCCCTTCAATTATGGATTAACAAAGGAAAAAAGACAAATCAACAGTTGCCACTGAATGTGTCTGTGACTGTGTCCATTGTAATCAATGAGTTCGCATTCAGCTAGAATACTGAACTGCCAAAAACCAGCATGTAAGCAAGCCCATTCAGTGGTTTTAAGTCCAAGTTGCTTTTTGTAATTATGCAAGAGAGGGAGGGCAATGTGTGGTGTGTGCATTTGTGTGTGTGTGTGTGTGTGTGTGCTGGGCAGGCAGTTGATGGAGCTTTAAAGAGAAGATGAACCTTGTCCACCTTCTTGTCAACCCTTCATCTTTCCTCTTTTGGAGTGGAGCTTTTTCAAATGCTTTTTGATCTGCCCTTCTACCCCCGAATGGATCCATCAAGTCATACAACTGTTTTGTGTTAGTGTGTGTGTGTCTGGGTGTCTGTGTTCTTGAGTAGGCGGATTATTGCAGGCCCTATGGCTGGCATTGATCGATGAGGCATCTGTCCCCCTAACACTGGACAGAATAGCGAAGAGGTTAGGGATGTTTGAGAGTAATATCTTCACTGTATAATACACACACACACACACACACACACACACACACACACACAACAATTTAAAAATACTCTCAACATACAAATATTAATCAGGAATGTAATTAGGATTTTCTTAATTAGTAAGTGGCTGCCATCATCAAACAAAACAAATGTAGCTTGATATTTGCTGACAGTGCTTTAATTTGACATTTTCAGAAAAATGAAGTGAAAATATCATTAATTTGACAAAATTAAACTATTTCTTCCATTTAGAATGAAAAATATACCGGATACATTATAGAAAAAAAAAGTTCATTTATTTGAATATGAAACTGCTTTTTTCTTTATTTTTTTTTTTTAATGTGCTCATATTTGCATCATATTTGTACAGATTTTGTTTGTTGTAATTTTTCTGATACAATTCAAACAATTTAGGGGAAACTGAGAAATTATATTGATAATTAACAGCATTTTAAAATAATCCTTTGCTCGTGGATGTTTAAGAAAATCAGTTTTGTTTTTTTTACACAATTCTTTCTGCTTTTATTTTACACAAATTTGGGCTGAATATTTATTTTAGTTTATGGCTCCCGATTTAACCAATAAACTAATTCAAGTCTAATTTAATCCAACTTTCGTTTGTTACAGAAATTTTCCTTTTGACGTATAGAGCAAAAATAATACAATTGCTCATTCCGAACAAAACTTAAGTAAAATTTTAGGCCAATATAGGCTGCTTTTTCTGAGTGTGCATGTTACAGACTGCCTGATGGAGTGCAAGTCTGTCAAACTCCTTTATCCATTATTATAATCAATAATAGATTTATCAGGTGGCGGGGATCGGAGATGCGGGGAGGGGTCTGCCTGCAGATCCCTCAATCCTTTTGGCTGGAGATAAGACGAGGAGGAGTGGCCGACGGGTAACTGAGAGAGCACCAAGGGGCAATAGGGAATCACTAATGAGAGAGAGAGAGGGAGTCAGAAAAGAGAGAGAGAGAGAGAAAGACTCATCATCATCAACAAAGACGCGCTCACTGACTAGATTAGAGAGTCGCTCTGCGGAGGAACATCGGGTTCATCCGGCTGAAGGAAAACCATCACCGACTGTCCTCGGCGCTCCTGGCCGCACCGCAACTCTTTCTCCCCAGCCCTGACCACTCCTGCGTCCCGCTCTCTTTCTCCCCTTGCGGTCCACTTACTATGGGTTGTGTGGCCAACTCCTCCGGGACTGAAGTGCTACTGCAGCTGGAAGCTCTCCGCCGCGCCGCGCAACTTTCTCAACTCTTTCGTCTCACGGAGAAAAGAAAGGTCAGGTCGGAAAGTGTCGGGAAGCTGCCGCAAAAAATATGTTTGATGTCTAATTGTTGTAAATAATAATAATAATAATAATAATAATAATAATAATAATAATAATAATAATAATTTTGTTGTCTTAGATTTGCTCCTCTTCTCTCCTCTCATCTTCAGCGCACTAAGTCTTGAGTTAATCTCACCAGCCTCGGTGAAGGCTTCACGTTTGTGTGTAAAAGTGTGTGAATGTTTCTCCGTGCTTGTTGTGGTGGTCGTTTTCAGTTGGTGCAGAGCGCCCCCATGTGTTCAAAGATCATATCTTCGGGCAGCGTGGCTGGGTTGCGATGAGGCTTTTTGAGTGTAACTAAAATGTTTTTGTTCGTTTGTTACTGTTCCTTCTTTATAAGATGTAAAGCATTGAGTGTAAACTTTTTAGTTATTTGCTTTTAGATAATATACATATTTAATAAGTTTGACAGGCAGATTCCAATCAAACTACAAGGCCTCGGCAATAAATGGCCTCGAATTGTACCAAATTTCCTAATTATGTTTTTTTTTTCTCAATAAAAAATTAAAATTATAAGGTAAATAAATAAATAACCTATCTTGCAGCAGAAGTTGAACAGCCTAAATGACCTCAGTGAAAATGAAACGTTGTGTTCAGACTTGCTGCAGGAGAGCAGCTGAGCTGTTTGTTTATTTTGGTTTCACTTTTCTCTCAGACAGTTTTGCACTGTCTGGGTTGCTGCTAGATTTTCCGTTTTTGAATGTCTGTTTTTTCCTTATCATTTCAAGACTAATTCATAGAGGAAAATTAATTTTATTCCGTTTTTTTTCTTTTTTCTTTGAGCTGAAATTACGATTGAGGGTTATTGTTTAATAAAATAGACTGAAATAGCCTACTGGAGTTTTTTTTTGTTTGTTTGTTTGTTTGTTTCTGTTTTGTTTCTGTTTTTTGTTTTTATTATTATTATTATTATTATTATTATTATTATTATTATTATTATTATTATTATTATTTTGTTTTTGTTTGTTTGTTTGTTTGGGTTTTTTTTGGGGGGGGGGATTATTTAGGCATTTATACTTTTTTTTCCCCGTCTTGTTCTTGATCGTGTCTCCATTTCGACTTTGACTTGAAGTTTCCATCTTTCTTTTTTCTCTGTCCTCAGATATATTATAAAGCTGTCCGGGACATCGAAGCAGGGGAGGAGCTTTTAGTGTATATGAAGGACGGTATTTTCCCCGAGGGATCCATGGCACCTAACCTACAAGGTAAGATTAATGCGCGTCATTAGTGCACATTTTAAACAAACTCCAACCTGCATCCTGTGCTGCTTTTTGCGACCAAAGCACAAAAAAAAAAAAAAAAAAAAAAAATCCCGTGTCTACGATTTTTCCCTCCTCAAGAAATGTAAATTATTCGGACCATGTGTTTTCAGGATATTATTTAATTCCGTTTCAATACACATTAAAGCCTGTTTTGGATCAGTCACCAGTCTTGCCAATAAGGAAGCAAATATGACATTTAGGCTATGTGTCTGTAATATATTTGTTGCAATGTCATGGGCCTCGATCGCTGAACACTGGTGCGTCAATTGTCAGTTTATGTGAACAATAAGATTAAGGGGGCGGGGGGGGTTCGTCAGCCATACAATTATGTTTAAAATTACATCACTTTAGCAAAGAAAAACCGCTTGAGCTAATAGAAAAGGTCATTTTTACGTCCGTCATATCTGTTTTTATTTTCTTTTTTTTTTTTTTTTTTTTGTCAGTTTTTTTTAAACAGCGGTCCAGTTTCAGAAACATCGGGGTTTAAGAAGAAACTTTAAACTGGGGGTCTCCAACTCCAACTTGACTGAAACCCCTGGAAATAATATTACCGGCAGTTGAAATAAGAGGCATTAATAAAATATTTTCTCTCTCTCTCTCTGTCTCTCTCAAATATAACACGTAAGCCACACGCACATATATATATATATACACACACACACACACACACACACACACACACACATATACACACATATATACATATATATATATATATATATATATATATACACACACACAGATTTTTTAAATTTTTTTATTTAACCGTCTGGTCTGTCTGCCTGTTTTTCTTGTCTGTGTTTCTTTTTAGTTTGAAATTGCCTTAGAAGTGGCTTAAGTGCTCTGCTACACCTTACTGTGGACGGTTGTCTGCAAAATGTCTTACTTTCAAAGTGCATTTCATTTTTAGCTGCCATCATTCACTTTTCTCTCTGAGTAGGTAACCCAACACACTAGACTTGCTACCTTTTTCTGTATATCAGACTGAATATGTCATTATAACTTCGCTAGAACAGTTTTAAACGTAGATCTAAGCTTGGCTCTCAAACTTCACTTGAGCAGAAACAGGGCTATTAGTTTTTTTTTGTTTGTTTCTGAAAGCAAAGATGGGAAAATATTTAACTTGTCTGTGATCAGTAATGCAGGGAGAACAGGATGTTTTTAAGATGTTCTGCAGGTCACCAGCTCATTCCATAAATTGTACACAGACCCTAATGCAAAGTGAACAGAAGAAAACAGCAGCTCAAAAAAAGTCTAATTATGTTGTAAAAAGCAGATTGGTCTGTTGTCTGTGTGTTACAAAGATGGAACAGGCTTAAATTATATATTTTTTTGTTAATCTCTGAGTGTTCACATAACATACAATAGGAGGGAGACAGACAGACAAAATTCCACCTGCCTAAATGTGCATGTCAGAACCAAGAATGTGGCTTTGCATGGGTTATTGCTTGAAGATGCTTCGCTGTGAATAGAAAAGACTTAGGAACAGCAGATTATAAGCACAAAGACAAAAGTCCATCCAGTGTGGGAATGCTTTGTGTTCTTGCCTCCATGCATTTGTTTGAGTGAGACAGAGGGAGGTAGCAAGGTTGAGTGGGAGCTTGGCAGTGCAGCACTGCTCTCTGTGTCTGGCTTATCTGAGACGGAATTTGAAGTAGAGGACTTGAGGAGTCCCGAGAGACCTCACCCATGCTCCCAGATTAGCTGCTAAACTGCACATAATTGTGCCTCCCTTCGTCTCCCAGAGAGCTATTAGTCTCCACTTTATAACCCCCACCCCACCCACACAGACTGGACTAAGTGAAAAAAAACACTCGCACGCTGATACGCACAAGCAAGCGCCTTTGTTTATGAGCATCCTCACATACTTGCACACTCCAAGGCCTTTCCTTTCATCCCTCAATAAGATGCTCATGATTCTAGAGGAGTTAACAACACGCACTAAATATTTTTTTACAAATTCTGCAATAAATTGCTCTACATTAATAATATTTTTGAATGCATTTTCCACCCTTGGATGGAAAATTACACTTGCAAGCACAATGATGAAATAGCAAAATATTCACTTTCAATTAAATACATGCTCACTGGTGTCAAGGCAAGCTAGTTAGTTTAGTATTCGGGCTCAATGCAATGGTCCATTGACCAGAGGGTCATTTACTCTTCTCCCCAAGGTTAGGCACATTGATGTTGCTACACTAATGCCCTTTTAATGTTTCCAAGAAGTTCCAGCTGGATAAACGGTCACATGCAGTAGAAAACAGGTGAGCCATGCACTGTAAGTCATTTTGGATAAACTCATTTAGTGCAGCTTGAATTGATGGATGGGTGTGTGTGGCATGTTGGGGGACCTCAGGGCCCAACTCAGGCGAGTGCTGCTTGGGTCATGGCAAGGAGGGTATGGCAGGTTGGCGCTGAAATCTCCATGGGGTTGGCGCCGGCGAGCCTTTGCTTACCTCTGTTTCTTGTGATTCAGTTTGGAAAGTGTTCAGAGAAACACAAGTACACACACACACATACACACGTCTATTCATGCACACAAAGACACTCCACTGGGCTTTCCCCCTAATATGTTGAACTTGGCATCTGACTCAGGAACTTACTATTGAAATAGCTGTTCCAAGTTTTATTCATTTGACCTTGCTGGTGAGAAGTATTGTAAAGGTTATCAACATTGAAGGGGAAGACCAGCCCCTATTGTTTCCCTTGTGTGCCATTACACCTCCAGACTCAAGCAAACTTGTGGTTTAACAAGTAATTAGCTCAGTTAATGAAGGCCACATTTCACAGCTAATTGATTTTCTTTTTATGTGGATGTCAATTGCAGGATTATTGCTTTTAACATTTGTAAAACCAGTCTCCTTAAACTGCTACTAAGGCAGAATAGATTTTTTTTTTCAAGTTTCCTGTAAATAGATGCGTCTTTGGGAAAACACAGCATACAAGAGTTAGTAAACATGGTCATGGAAATTAGCGCCTCCACTGCTTGTGTGTAGTCAAGATGGTTTTGTCGTGAGTCTCCTAAAGTGTTTTTTTTTTTTTTAAAGCCAGTATATTAAACGTTCTCCATTAAAAGGTCCCAATTTTTTTATAATAATCTTTAAAATGCTTTACTTGCTAACAATTGTTTTCTCCTGTGTTTGCTACTCTCAAATTATGTGGAGAGGACATTGGATATTTTTATTGCAAAATCTTGTTTTATTTTTGTTATTTATCTGTACATTGTATATGTTGCATTTTATTGGTAAATTTTCCATGTATGAACAATTTGTAACAAACAATGTAACAAATATGAAAAGTATCTAATTAACCATTGCATTCACCATACAGATATACAGCCATCACTAAGGGTCACTGTCGAGCAGGTTTTCGAAGTTTGCCTCCTACAACGCTCCTGATTCAAGCTTGTTATCACGTTTTGCACAAGCCTCCAACATCTAAAACCTGCAGGACACTGGCCCAGGGGGTTTGGAGTTGGTGATGCTCAATCAATCCTTGTGTGTGCAGACGAGCAGATGTACCGCTGTGAAGACTGCGATGAGTTGTTCACCTCAACGCTTGAGCTGCGGAGGCATCAGAAGTATTCGTGCTCCAGTGCTGGTGCCATCTTTGACGCACTGAGGGAGGACTTCAAACAGGAACGCGAGGACAGCGACGAGCCTGTCCACGAGTGCAAAGACTGTGAGAAGATTTTCCCAAATGAATACAGGTACACAAGCTGCCTTTCTGTGTTTTTTAGAAAAATAATTACACTTTTATCACACATGCTCTGTTTCATATTCTATACAACTCTGATTTTGCCTTCTTTATCAAGTCTTGGGCAGCATATGATAGTTCATACAGAGGAGAGGGAGTACAAGTGTGACCAGTGCCCCAAAGCCTTCAACTGGAAGTCCAACCTCATCCGCCACCAGATGTCACATGACAGTGGCAAGCGCTTTGAGTGTGAAAACTGTGATAAGGTACAGCACACCCAGCACGTAAGTTGTGCACAGGACACACAGGCTATATCTGATTTGGTTCTTAGGCCTCTGGTATTTTTTTACAAAAATTTGATCATTCTAAAAGTGTATTATACATTTAAAAGACATATTTTTCAACTTAAATTATGGCATATATTTTATTACGATAATATTATTTTACATTTCAGGTGTTCACGGATCCCAGCAACCTGCAGCGCCACATCCGCTCCCAGCATGTGGGTGCAAGGGCCCACACATGCCCTGAATGTGGCAAGACCTTTGCCACTTCATCAGGCCTCAAGCAACATAAGCACATCCACAGTAGTGTCAAACCCTTTATCTGTAAGTAAGGGCCTTGGAGGTTTATGACCGCAAGATTCGTGAAAATCAATTTAATAGCTTTTTGAACATCTTTATTATTGGGCTTATATCTGAACAAAGCATGCAAGTCCAGGGATCATATATGTATTGCTATTTTCTCATTAATTGCTTTAATTGTGTAGTTAGGAAAAGGATGATAAGCTGGTCATCTGGCAATATTTTTAGTTGCAAAATAATTTAACTAAAGAAATAATTATTTTTCTCATGTATGTTAATTATGCTAACTTTTTAAAGTTGAAAACAGCATTATTTTGTGGTTTTGATTTGCTTGATGAGTGGTTGAAGTTATACAATGAAAGCATTAAAGCAGTCTGCGTTATGTTGCTGCAGATTTGGTATAAAGAGTTAGTGACAGTGTTAAAATGGGTTTAACCAGGCCCTGATGGGCTTTGTGTTTTTGCTCCCCCAGGCGAGGTGTGCCACAAATCCTACACCCAGTTCTCCAATCTCTGCCGCCACAAGCGTATGCATGCTGACTGCCGTACCCAGATCAAGTGTAAGGACTGCGGGCAGTTGTTCAGCACTACCTCTTCCCTTAACAAGCACCGTCGCTTTTGTGAGGGCAAAAACCATTATGGCTCTCCACCAGGGATGTTTAACCCTGGCATCCCAATGAGCTCCAGCCCCATCATGGCTAAAGCAAAGTCCCACCATCCCCACCTTCCAGGTCTGAACCAATCAGGTTTAGGCTTCACTGACTACTTTCCCTCAAGACCTCATCCTCATGCTGGCTTGCCCTTTTCTCCAGGACCCCATGGCTTCCCATCCCTCCCACATGGATTCCCAGGTATATTCCCTCCTTCACTGTATCCCCGACCACCATTATTACCTGCTAGTCCACTGATAAAGAGCCCACTGGGCAACAGCAGTCAGGAAGTGAAACTTCCTCGGAGTCCCTTAGATGTCCCTCCTCTGTCTCTTGTTAGCTCCACAAACAGCAATGGAGTTAACAATTCAAGTCAGCTGGAAGACAAAGAAAAAGAGAACAAACTTGATTTGTCTTCGAGTGGGGAAGCCAAGCCTAAATCTAAGATGGCAGAAATGTCTGACGGTAGCGACCTTGAAGATGTTAATACCACGAGTGGGACAGATTTGGACACTACCACTGGTACCGCTTCAGGTGATGGATCTGACCTCGAGAGTGAAGGAGAGAGTGAACGTGAACGTAGTGGCAAAAAGAGGAAGCCGTCTGGTACTGTATCAAGCCAAGAAGCAAACCAGTTAGAAGATTCAAACAGTGTGTTGATGTCAGCTGTGTCTAGTTCAGGGAACCTCTCAATAGATCGTCCATTTCTTGCTTCTGCATCCTCCCAGCACTCCTTCTTCCCTCCACCGGACGATCAAGCTCTCCCACCCACCACCACAAATGCCAATGCAGCCACAACTGATTCCATCAAAGCCATTGCTTCTATTGCTGAAAAATATTTTGGTCCAGGTTTAATTGGACTTCATCAAGAGAAGAAGATGGGTCCACTGCCCTACCATTCCATGTTTCCTTTTCAATTCCTGCCCAACTTTCACAACTCCCTTTATCCCTTTAGCACTGACCGAGGCACCCTCAATCCAAGTATGTTCTATAAGCCTGAACCTAAGTCCCCTCGAGAGCAGCTGCACAAGATGATTTCAAGTTCCCCTGCAGCTCCTGCTCCCACTGTTGAGTCTCCATTTGATCTCACCACAAAACCCAACGAGGTCAAGTTAACTCCTCCAACCCCAACAATAAACCCATCAAACCCTAACAGCAGTACTGGGAGCAGTAGTGGACCTGTAGCAATTTCTAGCAGTGAAGAACAGCCACTGGACCTCAGCATTGGCAGCAGGAACCGCAGTGGTCATAATGGTGTGCCAGCTGAGACTCAGAATCGAAAGAACCACATCTATGGAGCTTTAAAAGGAGCATCTATTAAAGACGAAGTTCCATCTGGTTTTCCACACCCTCACCCGCAGACATTGCACCAATCCTCCATCAATCAGCACCAGCAGCCACAGGCACAGCCGCACCAACCACCACCCCTGCACTACGCCAAGCCCTCAGCATTCTTCATGGACCCTATCTACAGGTATTTCAGCACCAATTAGTCCAAAAGATCAAAGTTCTGCTATTTTCACATAACCAGCATGAAAAAGATTTGGGGTTTAAAGCAAACTCTGACCTTGGTACGTAACCCTCTGCCTTGTTGTTGGTCCAGCAGGGTGGAGAAGAGGAAGCTCCTTGACCCAGTAGGAGCTCTGAAGGAGAAGTTCCTCAGGCCTTCACCACCACTCTTCCATCCACAGGTAAACTTGTATGTCAAATCACAGAAGGCACTTTGTTTACTCTTGAGTAGAAATAGGGAATTGTTCATTTTGAACAAAAACTACAGCAAGGGAACACCAAGAGGAGTGGACCCTCAGGTATTGCATGCAGATTATTCCCATGTGGTATTTGCTGTTATTTTCAAACTATGTTATGTGAAAATCCCTCATTCCTGCCTCCCACGCTGCTGTGACTTGAATTGATAAGGTCTTCTGTGCAATCATTCCACTGTGTTGTTATTTTCTCAAGGGTTTTGTATGATTTTTTTTTCCTTTGTTTACGAAATGGCGCCTGTGTACCTCTTCAATTCTACCTTTTTTTCCAGAAGACAGTCTATTACTGCAGGCCCTTTGATAATCAGTCACATTGTTTGATGTCCCCAGACTGTCCCCACCTCTGCAAATCTTGATTACAAGGAATGATAGTATTAATAACACACAGAATAATAAGTGTTTGAATTGTAACAAACTGCCTCTCTTGGCCATGCTAATCTTAGTTGTGGCATTGTTTTATGTACTGGGAGCCCACACACTAGCTAATAAGTCAACTGCCTCCAAGTTTTTTTTCTGTTTTTTTTTTTTCTTTTCTTTGTGACTGGCTTGCTAGATAATAGCACCATGTCCATCAAGGACATCCTGTGTTTGTGTCCTGGAGAATGGGGGGCTGTCGTTTGGGAAATGGTTTAATCTGACCTGGAAATCTGTGTGCTCTATCAACCATTTCTTTGCAATACACACAACCGGTGTATATGCAAACATTTAAATTTATAAAGATTTGCATTTGCGTATAAGAAATAACACATATGAGTATTTTATACATCTAATTAGCAGGTCAATAATTGTGCTGTATCGCCTAGTTTCAAGTGCTTAGTTGTGTGCCCACAATTGTAATAGAAATAATAATTGATTAAGCACTGTGTTATTCATCATAGAGTGATTACAATCTAAGCCTCAAACAGGCATTCTCTTGGCTGCCTTGCAAAGGCATCATCTCATAACTAATTGCTACACCCTGGATCAAATGTTTTTGCTGGCTTCCATGTAAAAACATCTCATATCAAAATGTCTCAGTTGTGATCCTCCCAGAAATTCAAACACAATACCACCTCTAATTCAGTCTCATGACGGAATCACGCAAGCTCCCCTGCACCAGTTCTCAGACTGCGAATAAACACATTGCGACAGAGTGTCTGTCCCTGTGTCTCTCCCATCCCGTATTCACTAAAAAAAAAAAAAGGAAGGATGTAAGCTGTTTTTGGCAAATAAACTCCTACATAGCCAGTTCCCTTTTGTTCACAAGCTTCTAGGGGAAGGGAAGCAGCTATCAGTTGGGGGTATCACAAACTATATTGTACTGCTCAAATCATGGCTCTTGAATGTCTCATTTAGCCAGCTGGCCAGCCTGAAACAGCAGTTTTGGCAGAAGAAGGTAAGAGGTTGAGAACAAAGCATTAGTTGGAGCTGAGGTTATATGGAGGGGGGGCACTGGAGGAATTGTGCTCGAGCATTTGTGAATGTGTTAGAGGTCAGGGAGGTGACTGGCTTTTAGTACAAACAATTCCAATCTCTGATATGCTGCTTCCTCAAAGCTTCCGCGCTTGGTCTTATTCCCTCGCTCTGTTTTTTTTTTTTTTAATACTATATCTTTGTTTGCACTTCTTTACTATTTTACACACGCATCCATACATTATGTAATTACTATTCTGATATCTTAAGACAAAATTTCTTGATTCCCACTGACTTTTTTTATCTTTTGCAATTTTCAAGATGTCAGCCATGGAAAATATGACAGAGAAGCTTGAAAGCTTTGGTGCGCTAAAACTGGACACGCCGCCCAATTCACTGCAACACTCGGCTCATCCACTGTTCAACTTTCGCTCACCACCACCTTCCCTATCAGACGCCATCCTTCGGAAAGGCAAGGAACGCTATGCCTGCAGGTTAGTTCCCCATGTTGCCAGTGTTGTGTTAGTCAAATGTTGACAGTAATGATAAAATGTGTTCTGTTTTTCACTCACAATTTTTATTCTTACTGTCTATTCTCCCCTCCAGGTACTGCGGGAAAATCTTTCCCCGTTCAGCAAATCTCACCAGACATTTGCGAACACACACAGGGGAGCAACCCTACAGGTACTGAAAAGGGTTCCAGTTCAGTTTTATTTCAAAATTTCAAAAATCTGTAAACATATATGTTCCTTTTATAAATTGATTTGCTATCCTACTTTTTGAGGAAGAAACAAAGCAAACAAATAATAATAATAAAAGAACTAATCATTACTTTTTATTGCTTTGGCAGGTGTAAATACTGTGACCGCTCATTCAGCATCTCATCCAA
The DNA here is from genome assembly GCF_933228915.1 of Telmatherina bonti. Lineage (NCBI taxonomy): Eukaryota > Metazoa > Chordata > Actinopteri > Atheriniformes > Telmatherinidae > Telmatherina > Telmatherina bonti. The sequence goes on along the minus strand of NC_136622.1, from coordinate 18,579,738 downwards.
TCTGCAACGCCACGTCCGCAACATCCATAACAAAGAGAAACCCTTCAAGTGTCACCTGTGCAATCGCTGCTTCGGTCAGCAAACCAATCTCGACCGCCATCTCAAGAAGCATGAGCATGAGAACATTCCTGGTCAGTCTGCAACATCTGTGCCTGTTTTCTCTGACAACACTGCAGCAGAGCAAACTGAATGCAGTACACAGGGACTGTTTAGTTCATGGATGGAATAAGAAATGGCCCACATCATCCAGCTGGAAATTTTTAATCATCACTTAGATAAATGTTTAGCTTAGCACTGTGAATGATTCAAAGTGAAAAAGGAACCTTGTTTTCCCTTGCTACTGTATAAAACAGACTTGTTGTATCAAGCCAGGCTACCAATTATGGCTGGAACACATACTTTTTAAAATGAATAATTACATGTTTGAGTGTAAACATCTTCACAAATGTTTTACAGTTGTAACAACATCTTCAGAAGTGTTTCACAGATAAAATACAAATGACCACAATTGTTTAAAAATCATTTCAATGATAAGCAGCTCATGAATATTGATCCCCAATAAGTCAAATTTGAGTGTGAAGTAGCATACAGTTCAGTCAAACAACTAACAAAAAGACTGAATGTCACATGCTAGCAAAATAGTTTGTTGGACTATGTTAAAACCCCCAAATTGAAACTGTTTATTTGTATTTTGAAAATTTAAATGAGGCTTAATCGTGAACTTTAAAGTTAACTTGAAGTTCAGTCTAGCAATATCTCACTGTGATCCTATCTATGTGAGTTTTTTGTGAGTGTTAACTTGTGTGCTGTCAGTAAACAGCTTTTCTGATCAAATGCATCTGCAGGAAGGATAAGTGTAGTATCTGTTTGTGGTATTCTTTTATATATTAAGATGTGGGGTTTTTTTTAAAAAAAAACAATTTCATCAAGTTTTAGCTTTTAAAAAGAGCAATCATAGTTTCTGAATACATCACAATGTGACTAGACAGCAGAATAGTTCTATTTTCCTTAAACTCCATGGTGTACAACTTACTATTATCAAACTAATTATGCTTGTGTGTTTTGTTAATTGTGTGTATGTATGACTGGTGTGTGTGCATGCATGTGAATGTCTGGGTGCTTTTCCCAACAGTGAGCCAACAGTCTGGGATGCTTTCCACTCTAGGAACTACCATCTCTTCTCCAAACTCCGAGCCAGACAATCATGCACTTTTGGACGAGAAGGAGGACTCGTACTTCTCAGAAATCCGCAACTTCATTTCCAACAGTGAGATGAACCAGGCCTCCAGCTCTACAGATAAGAGGTAAGACAAAAACACACTCAAGAGGATCAAATTCCATTTGTAAGAGGTTTGACAAGACTTAAGGTGATTTGATCTCTGAGGCAGAGTCTAGCTTTATCTGGAATGAATCTTTCCAACAACTGAAGGAGCTGGTTAAATATCCATAAAACATTTTGATATATTTTTCTTTATTCAGGGCATCTTGTTTAAGATATAAAATAGATGAAAGTTAAAACTTAAAAAAGATAAACAATTGGACTTCTAGGTGTCCAGCCACCTCTCCCTTCTCTCTATCTATAATAAATGTAAGCACTTAGCATGCAATGCTCCCCAGTGGCTAAAACATGCCTAACAATTGTTAAACAAATACAAAACTACATTGATTTTTTTTCCAAGGATGTTATAATTGTTTGGATTATGTTTTTGTTTTCCTAGGATTTTATTGTTTTTTTAACCAGCTGTGTCATCTTCCTCCCCAGTTTTCTGCATGTCTCCATCCTCTCTATAATGTCTTTTAGAGAAGGTTTGGTCTGTGGATGGAAAGCTCAGCTTCCCTGCTCATAGTCCGGAAATGCTTTTTGTATTGGTATCTAGCCTATTTAGGGTAATATTCAGACGTTTCAGACAGGAAGAAAAATAAAAAGAAGGATGAAATGTTTTCTCTGTATTTCAGTGGTTTGGCTTCTTTCGATGTATTTACATACTATCTCCTTCTCTTTCATTCTTACTGTGAATTCCTTTCTGGTAGTCTCACTTTCTGTCTGCCTCTTCCCCCTCCACCTTGTCAACACACATTATGGCCAGCAGACCCAGTCGCAATTGGGCCCCTCTGCCATCTGGGATCAATACTAAGTCTCATCCACAACAACCTGGCCTGACATTTTAATATCTGTAATTCAGACTAAGTGTTACGCTTTCTGTCATTCCACCAGAGAGCCTGCTGTTTGTTCTTCCTCTGAGTGACTGAAGTCAAATGCTGAACACAAACAGACATTCATGGATGACAATGTGTAATCACTCTTAACCACCCTCATAATGATAGTTTCCCCTCCTTAAAATTCCTTTTTAAGTAAAATACCCAGTCCAAATTAAAGTTCTTGGTGGCTTTTGTTTTCACATGAAAACTCAAACATATTTCCAGCATATTGCTGATGATGCTGAAGCAACATCGCTGCTCTGAGAAGTTTCAAACGATGATTAGAAGGTACTCGTGTAGTTGTTTTCAGCACTGCCGTGTTAGAAGCCGAGGAAGTATTTGCCGGCTCAACACCATAATCCTCAGACCATAACTTGAGCTTTATAGCTGGATAAAACTTCAACTGGAGTTGGTTCCTTGTCTGGGACTGGGCTACAATATCTGGCAGTTTGGGCCCTGAGGGGAAGTCCGATTGAGGCATTTATCTCAGAGATCCACTGATGATTGAGCTCTTCCCCCAATCCACCCGTTGTGCCCATACCCCCAGCCCACTAACACAAACACCCAACTGACGTGTTTAGACTAAATGACAAAACCCAGGGCCCCCAAGTCAGAGCTACGCTTCCATCCCTGTTCACAGGCATGGACTTTTTCCCCACCAACTGGCTCTGCAATTTGATTATGGTGATATTTAATCTAGATTGAAAGAGAGGAACTTTCTCCCCCTCCAAAAGTCCCTCTGTCTGCATTCACCCACCCACTCTGTGTGACCCAATCCTGTCCCTGTGCACTCTTTCCCAGAGGTAATCCTGTCTGATTTGATAAATGTCCATGGTGTGGCAAAAAAAATGGAAGGGGTAAATTTGCCATCCCAAAGGAAATGATATCATGAGCCATGACATCGTGGTCAGGAGCTGATGGAGTGGGGAGCTGGGTTTGTTGGGGCGTAGACTGGAAAATGTACAGATGGCAGGCCATAATGGTACTGTGCTGATAGCGTGTTTGCAACTGAGCCGACATCTTCCCTCAGTCACACAGACTATGTTCCACCATTACAGAGTGTAGAGGTTTGCAACGGACCCAGTCTGAGGCACACCATCTCCTGCTCTGTTAGTGAGGCGCTGGCCAATTAATCATATGTGGGCCGTTTGAAAAGTGCTCCAGGCAGACTGTCAGCACCCGTGTTGTTTGTGTGGACACTGGAGTTGGACTGTTCTTGCTGTCATCAGATTATTTATGTTTCTCTCTCTGAGGGATGAGTCATGCCTTTAGATGTTTAGAAAATGGTCACAACCATCCAGGGCCAGACTGAGCATAATGCTCAAACTACAAGAAATCCATGTCATGTTTTGATTATTGTTAGTAAATAATTACACAGAGAATGCAGGAATTTAAATGGCCAAATGAGGCCTGTCAAGTGATGATAGACCATATGTATGAAATGAATGAAATGTATAAAGAGATATTTAGCATCCTGTAATTTGTTTATTCCACATGTCTCTTTAAGACCATGGTTCTTATACTGCTCATAAATTAGATTGATTGTCTTATTTCTCCTGCTCTTTCTTATTGGATGAGCAGACGACTCACTCTTATTCTTAATTTCTTCTGGAAACTGAAAGAGAATTTCATACTGCCATTATATTTTTTTTCCTAAAAAGGTCATTTCCCAAAAGAAAGATGCGGTAGCTACCACACAACAGATAGATAAATAAAATGTCATATCTGAAAGCTTACTTCCATCACTGAAAGGTCATTGTAATAAACCTGCCGTCCTTATTGTGACCCCTGCAGGTCAGACCAGCCTGACGAGGAGCACCCACCCAGCCACAGTTTGTCCAACTCCAAGCTAGGACTCCAGGGGCTTGAGGAGGATGAAGAGGAAGTGGAGGGTGACGATGAGGAGGAAGAAGAAGGCAGCTTGACGGAGAAGTCACATGATGATGCGCCGGAGTCTCCATCTCCCGTTACAGCAGGAGTGTATGAGGAAGATGAAGAAGAGGAGGACACGGAAACAGCCCCATTAGCAATGAGCTATGAACACACTCGCAGGTGTGTATTTTGTCAATCGGACTAAGTAAAACATAATACAGCAGTTACATTCTGACCAATTTATCTCTTAAAATAGTGTTTGACACAAACTTCCACTTTTAGCTACTTCATTTATAACATAATGCCAAAGACGGCCTATATACTGCGCAGGTTAGAAAGGAATAACGAACTGAACGTGAAGACTCCCTTCAAGTGCTCCAAAAAACAGATTTTTTTTAAAAAAGGGTTTTACTTTTAGCTTCTGGTAGCTTTGTTTTCTTTTCAATCCCTTTTTCCTCTTTCAATTTATTCCCTCTACCTGTTTAACATTTTATTAATCACACGTACTTTTTCTCTTTACTTCACATTACATTCATCCTTATTTCAACCTTTATTTTTCTGTGCTTCCTAAATGGCACTAACTCTCCATCTGTCCCACCCCTGTCTATTGTTCCATCTGTTTATCCATCCATCCTCAAACCGACACATCTGTACCCCCTTTTTTCTGCCATCCATCCATGCCTTGGTGTCCAGGTGTATAGAGGAGGAGGGCTCTCTCCTGGACCTGGAGGGTCTGCCCAGCTTTCCCAAGAGCCTGGATGGTTTACGTAAAGCAACCAGTGACGAGCAGCCCTTTGATGTTAAAGACATATTTAACACTTCCCTAGAATCTGAGGCACTGAAAGAGACATTATACAGACAGGCTAAAACCCAGGTATGTAACCAGCTTTGGGATTGTCCAATGTGTAGGGGGAAGAAAAACATATTTTTCTGACATCCATCTAAAACAATGCAGAAGAATGTGATGGATCCTCCGTTTTATAGCTTCAACTGCAGGGAAAGAGCACCTTGTTCGACTCAATTAAATGACAAACAAGTTATTACCTGCTGTTTTCTTTTCCATGCCATCCAGTACTACAGTGACCCACTGGTGCAAAACACAAAAACACCTCACAGAACACAACAATATAACAGAAAATATGACATATTTATGGCACAACTATCATTCACAATTCACATAATTTGGCAACACTTGATAAAACACATCAAATTTGCATCAAATTTGTCAAAAACACACTAACAGTTAATTAAACACAACAAACAGAAGATGCAGTTGTCATAAAATATGTTATCGATCACAACATTAGAACCAAGAGCACAGCATTTCAGTTAAAGCTGCAAAACATAAAAACAGACAAAAAATGCACAACAAAAACAAAGCATGGCAATTGCCAAAAAACTGCCATGACTAAATGTTTCAGGACACAAACACACTGTCGAAACAACCAAGTGTTGACTCTGTCAACAAATATTACTAAACAAATGTTTATATATTGAACTCTGCTGTTTCTCTTTTTTAATAAAAGTCCCCTTTTTTTTCTGGTGCAGGCTTATGCAATGATGCTGTCTCTCTCAGAGAACAACCCTTTGCACGCGCCCTCCCAGAACTCTCTGGACGCTTGGCTGAGCTTGGGAGGTGGACCGTCTGAGACGAGCAGCTTTCACCCACTCAACCACATCTAGACAAAGAGAGATGGAGAGAAGGTGGGAGGAAGAGTATGAGGAACATTAGTTTCAGAAATGGATAGAAACTAGAAAAAGGATGGACATGAAATAATGGGAAGATGTGGCGGCCGGAGAGGAATTCATTGTCACATACATTCAAGATAGAGAGAATGAGTTTGAGCGCTTATGTGTGTGTTCACCTGTTTGTATGTTTGTGTGAAAGAGATAAAGGAAGCAAAGATTGTCCCCAAGTGAGGGGTCCTGCAAGACTCTGTCCAAGAGAAAGCACTGCTATGCTCCTGTCGATGTGAAGGACACCATGAATGCTTCTCAATAGCATTGAAACTCTGCATAACTCTGAATTCTCCATAAGTGCACAAGGCTCAATGCATCGTCACAGACACGCTGAATAAGGCTCTCATAAAGACACCTAATGACACGTCTCTAAAGTCTGTGTTCAATGGCTACGACAAACATTGTAGCTATGGCATTGCAAGTCCACAAGGTGGCACTGTTTGAGCAAGACGAGTGGATGTGTGCAAAATTCTATTGAAGTTTTCCTCCACCAATCATGGGCAACTGATTTTGTTGCAGTTTTAATTGCAGAATCAGCAACAGCAGCACACTGAATAGTCAGATCCAGTAGACTATTGATTTTTCAGTGATTACATGAAGAATGATGTCCAATGTTCAAATGTTCTGTTTTTTAATGAGCTATCTGGGCCACTAGTCATTGTAATGGGTAACCAAATTTGATCACACTTAAAAAAGATCTTTAATCATGCATAAAAATATGGGGGGGGGGGGGGGGGGGGGGTTCCTCTATTTATCACATCATCATTTGTTATTTAGTTTCCTTCATGTTAGATACCACAGTATTTCTTTGTAGGCACCACAGTGCTAAATTATTAATATAATTATTTTAGAGAAGGACCAAAATTGTATGATAATGTCATATGATGTAAAAATAATAATAATAATGATAACCTAGATGTGCATAGTAGGAGTGGTATGTGCCAAATAACCCGTAGAAAATGTTTTGTTCTCTGACAATCATTTCATTTCCAAGGGGCTTGCATTTGTTGTAATTTTTTTTCTTTCTTTCCCTATTATGTTCTTATATGTTTGATTTCAGAAATGTGTGTATGTATTTATTTTTGTCATTTTTGTCATGACTGGAGGAGTGAAAATGAAGAAAAAAGTCTTTTTTTTTTTAATCCCTCTTTTCTTGAAGGAATGATCACCATCAAAACCCAGAGGAGATTCTGAATCTCTGGTTTTGACAGGTTAGTGTGCCAAAATGGAAACACCCCATGAAATAAATTGTTGTTATTTATAGTGACAGATGGCTGTAGTTAGTTTTAGAATCCTGTCTGGCATTGAAGTGTCCCAACGTGTTTAGTCATTTATTATTTGTTTCACTTTTAGAATTTTGCCCAGGATGCTGAACACATCTTGTTCTAATTGATCTAACTAAACTATCTGGAGTCAGAATTGGAGGACTTTCACTCTGAATGTCAGTAAAATGGCATTATGTTGTCACTTTTGAATCTGAATTTCTGCTACATTAAGCTCCCTTTTCTTACTGTTTGGCATTCATTACCTGTAGTGTAACCAACAACTTTTATTCATCGCATGATTTGTTTGATTTTACTGTACATGGTCCAAACTTTGAAAGCACACAATCACAAATGACATACATGATAGACTCACCACTTACACAAAGAGAAAGGCAAGCGCTCATGACACCAAAACCTTGGATAACATTAAAATGGACATCATAGTTCTGCTGGTCGGTCTATCTAAACGTGTAAAATAAAAATGTCTAGTTGATTCTAGATGGAGACAATTAAAACACTTGACAATATTTCAACTAACTTCCCTGTTCATCTTCTGAGATCATACTGAAAGTCCATTCCATGTGATCCAAAAACGTAGCTCTGTCATGGATGGCATGTGTAATTTACTGTAGATAGTTGTGGGAGGTGGAGGTTAGCATTGTTGATCACTGTTCCTCCACGCAAACTTTCAAAACCAGGCCTGATGCTGTATTTTCAAACTAGCACTTAAACCACGTGGGTCCAGGCCAAAAACTGATCAGGCTTCGGTCTCTTGGTAGAATAAGAACACAGATACATTTTTCAGTTGTTCTAACTTTTCAATGGGTGGCCGAGTGGGCTTAACATGGAGAGATTAGAAAGACAGAAGCACTGTAATTTTTCCTCCCGACAGCAAGTGGTAGGGATGCTGGGACTGCTGCATCATCTCATTTTTTTATCTAAAGACAGGAGTCTTTTTACAATTCTACTGAATGAGATTCCATTCATGGTAAACACATTGTTTTCCAGCTTGTGGTTACAAAATGTAAAGACTTGGGTCACTATGTAGTAATTCATGTCACGGACTACTGTAATAAGTGTGCGCTGTGTAACGCAAATGAGTTGAAGGCATTGAAGTATTCCATTTTGCCAACTTCAGACAGTATTCTGGCAGATGGTCACTGAAATATATTTCAGCATAATAGAACATGGTTGCTGTTTCCCCCCCACTGTTACAGGAAAAAGTAAAAATATACATTGTTTCTTTTTAACTGTATAGTATTTTAAAAGAATGAAAAACAATGGTGCATTTGTCTGAAGAAAAAAAAATCAATGAAAACTATGGGTTTAAATGGATGGTGCTTGTTTTGTTTAAATCTGAGTTGTATATCGCCTCTGTTATGTTTATTGAAAACAAACAAAAAAAAGTTGTTGTGCATGATGTGTTTAGCAGTCATAATGATGTCCATTTGTGAAATGTGTATCAAATCAAAAAAAAAAAATTAAAGAAAAAAAAAAGAAATCCGTAGATGCACTTATTGTACATGTGGTTAGGTTAGTAGGTTTGACTTCAAGTTCTGACTGCCTTACAGATGTTTGGGCAGATTCTTAAAGACATAGAAAAGACGTGTGAAAAGACATAATGAAAAACAATAAAGGATTGTAGAATAATATTGAACAATTCTGAAATTGCAGTTCTTTTGATGCTTGTGATTATTGCAGATGTACTTTAGAGAAATTTCATTGAAAAGATATGACTCTGATGTTAATTCTGTAGAATAGCAATGTATACCAAATGTAATCTTTCCAATGCTATGAAGAATTTATACATGAAATTGATATGCAATAAAACCTGTGTGCTTTTTACAGCAGCTGTCCTCTGTGTATTTATCAACTAGGAGAACATGATTTTTTTTTCCACACAGAAACTCCTTTTTCCTAGATCTATTCATGGACCACATCATTTTCTCCTCTTTAAAGAGAACATTATGAGCATTAAAGGGTTCCAACTTCTCAATTGTGCAAATCGGCTGCTTTTTCTTGCACCGTGTCATATGGCACTGAATAAATGTGGGTTTTGAATGTCTGATAATGTTGATGTTTTAATCAAGCTCATAAAAGTAGTGTAATGTAGCAGGGATTTTTTAGAAGTTATAAAAAAAAGAACTAATCCCAAATCCTAAATGTGTGGTTTGAGACCTCCAATTTAATCACTATTTTAAGCTATATTGTTTTTTTAATTTTATTCTTTCCTTTTGCTTTATTTTCACAAATATAGAAAAAAAAAGCAACAACACTGCATGATCATATTCGAAACATTCGAAAGCTTAACTTTCTGCACAAAACATTGAAACAATTCTTTTGGGCTATTTACACTAGAAGAAAAGGTAATTCAGTTTAAAATTTTACAATGATGATTGTTATGATTTTTACTTTATTCATCCTGGAGAACTGCCGAGGGTTGCGTCAGGAAAGAAGAGCAATGTAAATGGATACAACTGTGCACATGGGGCTTCTGTACTGACTGTAGATGGAAACTGATGATTTGCTCTGGCGACACCTTCAGGGGGAAAGCCAAAAGGGGAACAAAATCAAATAGACACAATGTTGGTTTAAATAGCTTGTCTGGGTTAAGGTGCAAATGTTTTTAAATAGGTAATGTCAAGCATTATAGAATTTTGAGTTGGGTTTCTGCATTTTAAAGATTTTTTTTTCAAAGAATTTTTTCATTACTTGTCCTTTTTGAGCCCTCTTGATGCAAATATACAAAGACTGTAAATAAAAATTAATTAAACCTCTCATTTTGATGCATTACTGAGTATAATATGCTGCTCCATTTTGTGCACCACACTGCATCCTGTTTGTTGTTCACAAAGTGAAAAACAAATGATTACTAAGGGTTGTATAGTGATCATTGCTGTCATAAATCGATAAGTTAACCCAAAGATGCAAAAGACAACATCATCAACTTCTAATAACTATGTAACACAATTAGCAGTAAATCCACAGTGGGAAGACTGACTTTTATATGCAGTGAAAACGTGCTCTTCATTTCTTAACAAAGCAGCACTTGAAGCATGAAACATCTCCAGGTTACCAAGATGTAGAACTTAAAGCTCCTCTTACTGGGGCAGTGAAAAACGCTGTGGTACATATTTTTTCTTTTTTTTAATGGTTTTTGCTTTTTCTCAATTACTGCAATCAGTCCATCCAGTCATGTAACTAATGTCTATCAGACTTCTCAATTGAAAAAAAATTTAATTAATAATTAAAATATCTGAATCTAAGTACCTGTATTAAGGTTAGAAGCATTGTGAGTGTTTGTGGGAATGCATGTGAACAGTGGTGTAGTGGTCAGCACTGTAGCCTCACAGCAAGAAGGTTGCTGGTTTGAGCCTTTTGAATAGTGGCCTTATTGTGTGAAGCATGTGCATGTGGTGGTTCTCTCTGGGTACTCCAGCATACACCCACCGTCCAAAGACATGCATGTTAGGTTAGTTGGTTACTCTGAGTGTGAGTGTTAGCCCTTTAATAGACTGATGACTTGTCCTGTGTGTAAATGTAATTATTATGTCTCTTTGTAAAGAATCACACTTTCATTTTCTCTTTGTCAAGTACTTTGACAGCCAATGTGCAGCCAATGAGGTACTCATTCCCCTCAACACAGCATGGGAGACATATTTGCAGGTATGTAGATATTTCCTGGTTCCCTTCCCTCTAACACAGTTTGTTTTAAATGTCCAGTAATTTCACTGTCAGACTGTATGAAGTTCAGCAGTGGAAAAAGAGCAGACCACAAACAGCAATGGAAAAAAAATCTCTGTTCTAAGTGTCAACTTAGAGTTCAACTTTGCAATTTCCATTCATTTCAGCCTAAAATGCATTTTTTATTATTTGTGTTAGCAAAATTATTGAGAGAATTATATTAAATCCACAAAGGTGCAGACGACAAGATGCATTTTTTTGGACTTGTCCTAAAAAAAAAAGAAGTCACATAAAGATAAATATCATAATGGACTTACGTGTAGGTTGTTGAATGTAGCTGTTGCAGTGGTCATTTGAACATGAGAATATGAACAGAAGAAGTGTTTTTCTCTATCTTTTTAAGTATATCTAAATAATTTTACATCAGCTGCACATCCATTCAATAACTACTGTGCAAAGAATGACAAATCAAGCATATTATAGTTCCTTCACTGTCCTCTTATTTGAAAACACATATTTTAGAATCTGATAGGATAGGACAAAGTATTCCATGTCTCTGCTTCCTCAAAAATGGTCTTTTCCTTTGTACTTCATCACTTAAAGACAGATGTGAGATAACAAGCTCCACCAACCAGTTTAGTACTTTCAGAATATTTCCACACTGGAAAGCTTTTTGGTCTTTTGCTTATGTTTTTGCCTCATACAATGTATATCTTTCCAAACACAAGAACCTTCAAGGTGTGTTTGTCTCCGATGCCCTCAGAGTGTAAAATGGTGATCTGTATTAGTCATTGTCCATTGGATGAAACAGGTCAAATACCAGTTTTGTTTTTTAACAAAAAAGCTTCTTCAAAATTTTTGCAAACTGAAGCAAAGATATATAGACCTGTAATTCGGTAGACCATGACTGTCAGATTTAAAATGTGGAATAGTCTCAGCCACCTTAATTTTTTTTCTGGTAAGATACCAGTGTTAAAAGATGTAAATGGCCCACTAATGCAATTGTATACTCTCTTTAACAATAAACATATCTAAGCCATCGTTTAGATAACTTTAATACAATAGAAATCATTTTAATCTCACTGACTATGCAATAAAAGATATGATTGTATGACTTTGCTTTTGCTACCCAAACTTTCTTGTTCATTATGTGATTAGATCAATTTGGCAAGATTTTGGCTGATATTGACAAAACTTTCATGAAATTCACCTACTATTTGTGCACCACTTATCTAAAGAATTCTCTTCAATAATCATTGTATTCTGTTTATATTTACATTTTATACAACATCCTGATTTTATTGGAATTGGCATTGTATTTGACTTACCTAGTCATATTGCAAATAATAATGCAATAAATCAAACAAATAATACAGTGAATGAACTCAATAAGTCATAAAAAAAAAACTCATGCTGATTTTGTTTGGTGATTACTAGTTGCAAAACACTATCTTCTGACACCTATAATTGTCTTTTAGTCTTTATGTACACGTATATTCAACTTACTACTGAAGTATTTTATAACTATCTGCAATGAAGTTACTGAGTATTACCACTAGAGGGGGTGTTGTGCACTTCGTCAGTCCAACTTTGCTGCAATGCCGCAATTATTGCTATATAAACACTTCATGTCAGCATATAGTTTTATTTGTTTCCTTTTGGGATTATGTTTAATGATGTCAAACATTAAGTTAACACAATAGTTGACTATTGGCGTTCTAATATTATTAATCTATTGTCCATTACTGGTGGTCTCTGACACAAACCAATAGATCAAAATTGTCATCAGTAGCAATCTAAAACAAGAGCATGCATTTTAAATTATTTCTCAATGTCTTTTTGCTCGTGAAAATTAGCTTTTCTTTATATTTGACTTGATGTATGCCTCTCCCTCTCTATCACTTATAAAAAAGAACATTTAATGTCATTCCGTTTTTACAAAAATGTCTGATAAATTAGGTTTATGAGAAACTACTGACAAACTAATGTGTAACCACAAACTAGAGAATGATGTGTTATGTACAAAAATAGTTCAACACGTGATATTCTGGCGACACAGTATAATCAGTCTGAACAAGAAAGGACAAGGCAAGTTTATTTGTACAGCATAATTCAACAACTGGGTGATTCAAAGTGCTTCACAAAAAAATATTAAAACATAACAATAAGAAGCATGATTTAAAATTAAAACAGGAAACAAAAATTATGGTAGCTAGGCTACTTTTCAAACCTCGCTGAGAATAAATGAATAAAAGTCTGTGTAGTAGTCGGTTTTAGCTCCAAATCTGTTAGAAATCCTTCCCTTAATTGCATATTAGTTGGGTAAAAAGACAAATCGGCTACCAGGTGAACACAAGTTTATAAACCAACCATTGTTATGGTGGCCAAATGGTCCTTTGAAATCAGTTTGTTTGTTTTTTAAGCTGGTTTAAAATTATGTTTTGTCATAAAATACGTTTAGGTTTATTAATTAAGAACTTCTTGTCAGTTCACCCCAGTCATTTTTTTTCAATGCCGTAATAATAAAGTTATACAGAAGCAGATTTCTTCTGCCTCGGTAACCTTGGAGACTGTTCGTGAGAAAGGAGTTCAAGTGTCAGCTGACAACTGAAAACAAAAAAAGATATATAACCGTATATTTAACCACAACATCATTACGAGTTGAAGTATTTTAACCAATCTAAAAAAAAAAACCCATCGTCCCCTCCAAACACCTGTTTCTACAATTAGCTGGATGAATGTCGCTTTAAGAGGAAGGGAATCAGAAGGGGGAAGTGAAGCAAGGAGGAACTGCTTCCTCCTTACCCCCACTACCAAAATATTATTTCTGCGCAATGGGAGAGTCTGCGTCTTTAGAAAGGAGTTTTCTCATCTAAAAGCGGGCGAAAATAGTCGAGAGGCTTCTCGAATATCGTATGCTCCGCCATGCTTCAGCTGAACGACACGATGGAGCCGGAGAGTCCGGGTGTTGCGGTTCTCCACCCTGCAGAAACCGAAGAGGGGGTTGAGGTCGCCTTCACGCCGCCGGAGGCCGGCCGAAGCCTCGGACACGCAGCTTCAGTGGCCTGCTGCCCCCCGCTGCAAACGCTCACACCTTTCCATGTGCACAACCCCACGATGCAAGCCAAAGTGAAGGACTACTTCGTTTTCAGGGTGAGTTGTTCGTGTTCATGTCCCTAATTCTACAAGAAAACAACCCTTTGCCAATACTCCCATCATGCCACCACGTTTAAAAGAATCCGTGCAGTGGACTGAAAACGACAGTAATACATCAAAGTGACGCTGGCGTCTGTGAGATGATGCTGATGCTTGGCGGTGATGTGATGCTGATCTCAGCCAGGTACCATTGAGCAGGCAGTGAGCGACATCCGGACTGTGGCGCTCCCATCTGAGGACGGGGAGGTGCTCAGCGTCTGGCTGCTGGCAGAGTGAGTATGTCATCAGCCTGAAATAAGATGCAATAAAGGATACAAGCACATCTGATTTCATCTGAGCTTTTATTAAGGTTGTTAAAAAGGATAAACTTGTCATGTGACTTCCACAGAATTGACCACTGGAACAATGAGAAGGAGAGACTGGTGCTTATAACAGACAGGTGAGTGGGCATTAAAGATAACACTGTGTAGCAAAGACACAAATCTGATTATCCTCGATTTCTATATTGCTTATAACGATTTAAATTGAATTAATTGAGGATATATTTCCCATTTGTAGCCATTAACTAACAATCAAGTCATAATTACGTCACACTGAGTAAATCACCTAATGACAGATTATTGACTACCTGTCATCCCAAGTTTGAGATTATCTATGAAAAGAACTTCACCTAATGTTTTACCTTCTAAATATGTAAAAACACTCTTCACTAAGTGAATACTGATCAGAAGAAGCACCACACCTCAGAATAAACTGAAGTGTGTGGATGAGGTTAATATTTGTGGAAATCAGCTCATTTGAGAGCATATGAATTAATGTATGAAATTACAGTGAATAAATATTCATTCTCAAGTGATTTATTCAGGATAAATGTTAACACATAAATCTACAGTTGATATTAAGTTAATGGTAAGAATCAGTCATTTGTGACATTTATTTCGCGTTAAGTTGTGTATTAAATAACGTGTCTTAGTTAACAAAAGATTAGTTATGTATATGACCCCCCCCCCCCCCCCCCTTTTTTTTAATTTTTTTATTTCTGTTTTGTTTAACTAAGGTGATTGAGAACATACAGACTGTTTTTGTGTGCAGGTCTCTGCTGGTCTGCAAATATGATTTCATTAATTTGATGTGTCAGCAAGTTGTAAGGATCTCTCTCAACGCTGTGGACACCATCTCTGTGGGCGAGTTTGAATTCCCACCCAAATCCCTGAACAAGTAGGTCAACACATTTAGCCCACCAATAGCAAAGTGTTATTAACCCCAAGTTTACTAGTATGCAGTAGCAAAGTACTTGCCAAAAGACTGCAGCTCTGGTTTTGTTACTAAGTGGTAAATTGTTAGTAATGCATTGTTTTTGATATGATAGTTAAGTCATGTTACAAAATGTTTGCAAAATGATCAGAGGAAAGAAACCATGAGAAAACACAAAGATTATAAACAAGTATTTGAAGAAACATGAAGCATTGCTTTGTTGTGGTGCTTTGGTGAGCTTGTACTCACCAGCAGAAATGGTTCTGCTTCTTGACTTTGCGTTGTCTTGCAGAAGAGACGGCTATGGGATTCGTGTGCAGTGGGACAAACGTCCCCGAGCTTCATTCCTTAATCGCTGGAACCCCTGGTCCACAGACATGCCCTATGCCACCTTTACAGAGCACACTATGGCCCGTGCTGATGAGAAGGTGGCCTCTCTCTGCCAGGTACGATCCCTTCTGCTTAGTAAAACTGCAAATATTAGTGATTCATATTGTAATGAGGAAATTGTCAAGATTATTTAACTGTGGAAAACATGTTAACATTTAAAACCTGATGTGTAAGTTAAAAGGCAACAAATGGCAACAATGGTAGAGCAGCGCTTTCATGCATTTAAAAGCTACAAAAACAGCTCCAGCAGTCACAGGCCAACATCAGACAAGAGTGATTGCTGCTTTAATGGCATCATTCATTCTCCTAAACAAGGATGGTTTTTCAGAGAACTTATAAATGTGAAGCAGAGCTTTTGTGCATAAACAGCCTCGTTTTTTGTTTACTTATTGACAAGGCAACGGCAGCACTTGGGGAGGTTTTCTCGGGTTGTTTTGTGCATTCAGATTGCTTACTTATGTACAGGATAGTATCGGTTGAGTTCATTATTCTACTTGGAGGAGCCGTTTTACACAATTTCACTTTAAGAATTTAGTCCTAATTTAAAAAAAGAAATAAGCTGTATATTAAAAATGAGTAAAAAATAAATAAATGCATGAAGGACTGCCTGTATTTAATGTTTATTTTTCTCCACCCTCCCAAGTTGGATAACTTCAGAACCCAGCTAGTGCAGGCGGTGAAGAAAGCCCATAAGGAGAACCCCATTCCTGGCAGGGCTAACGGCGTCCTGATCCTTGAAAGACCCCTCCTCATTGAGACCTATCTGGGCATTATGTCCTTCATCAACAACGAAGCCAAGCTAGGCTACTCCATGACCCGTGGCAAGATTGGCTTCTAAATTGAAAGTTTCTGAGTAGTCCGGCCCATATGTCTGTTTCACTGCACTGTCTGACAGGAGCTGCAGTGTAATGTGTAACTTGTCTATTTGTGTAAGTTGAACCCATGACATGTCCACACCTCCTTCAGTCGGTGTAAGACAAGCATTAAGCCCGCTGTAGGTAAATGGTGAACAGCGCTGTACAGACTGTCGACTCATTTGATTTTTGTTCTTTTTGCTTGTGCTCTGAGATCCCTTCAAGAGCTAAAACACAGATCTACCCCAGCCTTACGTAATATGTTTATGGAGATAAATGCTACAGCAGTTTGGATTTAAACTAATGTGACATTTAGATTTTAACTGAGGAGTGAGAATTTCAGGGTTAAATAAAGAATACGCCGTGCACATTTTTCAACAAGAAAAGACAAGTCGGAAAAGAGTAGTGAGCCAATAAGATCAGATCAGAAAAATGGTGCCCTGCTTGTTACATGTTATTGTTTTGAAGCGAAAGGTTGCATTATTTACATTAGATATTTTTGGTAGCCTCGCAAAATGGAACCGCAGCAGATAAACAGAGTGATATTGATTGTTGTTTATTATTTAGCATCCACATTAGCTACAGCATGGCTGCAGCATCATATGATGATTGTAATAAACAGCCAATAGAGGACAATAGAGAAGCTAACAAATAGAATGCACTTTTCATTTATTAATGAAACTTGTTTAGTGGAAATGGAAAAAAATCAGATGTTCATATTTACTTTTCTTGGCTCGATGTAGGGAGCTGCGGTGCCAACTGTAAAACTGCACTAGATAGTATGACAGTTTTGTTTTTGTATGTCAGATATTTTATGCAGTGTGACTGTAGACTGTCAGTTTGGTTTGCAAGTTGCCTTAATGGTCCTGCAACTTTGTTTATTGTTAGTTACACATTTGAAATCAGCTGCAGTAAGGATGGAGAAGGGGAGGATACTAGGTGGGTCTTCAGTACAAAAAACGTGCAGATAAAGCTATACATTAGGTCATGCAAGGTGTGTTTGTTATGAGTAGGATTTAGGTAATTTCTTTCCTAAATCAACACATTATTGTCCAGCCAAAGGTTCCAAACCTTATTGTCATGTTGAACCATGGCAACAAATTCTGTCCCACAACAACTCTGTCTGGTCGTCTGCATGTTTCTTGCACGTTGAGTTTGCATGACAGTTGTTTTTTGTTTTTTTAAAGAGTATCCTGAGTAAAAGTGGTTGTTTTATTTATCAGCACATTTTCTGATGAAATTAACTCATAAATGATAATAGAAAAGCATTTAATTGCCAGTTTTGTAATATTTTTTGAGGAAGATAAAGACCCTGTTAAAAATCACAAACGAATTGTTTTATCCTCTTCATACTGGTAGCACAACATGCACAATGGAACATAATAAATGTGATGAAAACAGCAAATCTGTGTGTTAAAGATGCAGTGCTGTGCTTGCATAGAACACAGGCATGACGGCACACAGCTCTGCATAACTCTAAGTAGGTAAAACGGTGTGGAAGGGTTTTTATGTATGGACATGCCTAAAGCTTCCAAACAAAGAGATTGCTTTGGGCCGATAATGTGGTTTACTACCTATTAATTTCATTTTTTAAATTCTTACATAGTTTATTACGCGTACCAGCTGTTTTGTTCTGCAAGAAGGTAAAAAATGATGCAATTTGTGCTATGGAAATTGCTTTAAAATGACCAATTAAAAACAGAAAACACGTCTCATGGTTGTTTTTATAACAATTTCAAACTGATTAAAGTTGAGGGTTTGTTTTATGCAATTATTTAATTTAGCAATAACAGAATGGACAGTTTTTTATATATATATATATATATATATATATATATATATATATATATATATATATATATATATCGTATATACAGTCAACTCTGTGGAACATTATTCATGAAAAACTTTATTCCAAATATTTAGACAATTCAGTAGAAAGAAACAAAATGCTACACAAAT
This sequence comes from Telmatherina bonti, assembly GCF_933228915.1. Taxonomy (NCBI): domain Eukaryota; kingdom Metazoa; phylum Chordata; class Actinopteri; order Atheriniformes; family Telmatherinidae; genus Telmatherina; species Telmatherina bonti. Next base: position 18,561,362 of record NC_136622.1, on the reverse strand, counting down.
AATATTCTGACATCTAAAAAATTTGAATTCCACTTGAGTGCTTTGTATCTATAAATACTAAAAAAGAAAAAAAAGAAAGATATTTATTGCAATGACTTTCGTAGTGGGAAGGTCATCTGATTTTAACTTTCACATCTTGACAAGAAAAAAAAAATCCCAGTAATCCGCACTGGGACCTCAAAAGCTTTGTCAGCACCTACAATTCAGCATAAGGGATTTTCTGGAGTGTTCCTTTGGTCTTCATTTCAGCATAAATGTGAGCAGTTTTAATGCACCTGGAAAATGACCTGGTCATTCTGGAGATAAGTGCGTCTTTTTAAATTTTTTTTTACTTCTTTTCTTCTTGGTCAGTGTCCATGTAGCACAAACAAAGCTGCTCCTTTCCAAGCAGGATCAGAGAGTCTCCACTGCAGTGCCAGGTTAAGGAGATGACTTGAAAACCACCTGACAGGAAAGAAAAGGAGTAACTGTGATGACAATCATGTTAGAGGGACAACAGTCAAGGTGCATCCTAAGAAACAACTTATACTAGTGTGGGTAGCTGTGTGGAATGTGAACTCAGTCTTTTTATTAGTATCGGCTCTACATGCATATAAAACAACCAGATTCTGTCCATGCATGACAGAATGGCATCTAAATAAGGTGGTATTTCACATATGCACACTGCAAATACAACCAGTGGACTTCGACCATTTGGATTCTTGCATGCTTAGGAGCACTTAAGATACAACATGCAAAGTAAAAGCAGAGTACAGGCACATTTCAGAAAATTAGAATATTATGAACAAGTTCAATATTTTTCATCACTCATTTCAGAATGTGAAACCCATATATTATATAGATTCATTACACACAGAGTGAAACATTTCAAACATTTTTTTCTTAAAATGTTGATGATTGTGGCATATAGATAGTGAAAACCCAAAATGCATTGTCTCAGAAAATTAGAATATTACATAAGATTAATGGAAAAAAGGAAATTTTAAACAGAAATGTCAGGTTTCTAAAAAGTATGTTCATTTCCATGAACTCAACACTCGGTTGGGTCTCTTTTTGTATGAAATACAGTATCAATGCAGCGTTGTATGAAAGTGATCAGCGTGTGGCACTGCTCAGATGTAATGGAAGTCCAGTTTGATTTGATAGCAGCCTTCAGGTCATCTAGATAGTCGTGTCTGGTGTCTCACATCTTCCCCTTGACAATATCCCACAGATTCTCTATGGGGTTCAGATCAGGTGAGTTTGCTGACCAATCAAGCACAGTAACACCATGGTCCTTACAGCAGCTTTTGGTACCTTTGGCAGTGTAGGCAGGCGCCACGTCCTACTGGGGGGAAGAAAATTTTTTTTTTTAAAATAAAAAAAAATCGGCATCTCCATAAAGCTTGTCAGCAGAAGGAAGCATGAAGTGCTCTAAGATGTCCTGGTTGATGGCTGTGTTGACTGTGCACTTCAGAAAACACAGTGGACCAACGCTAGCAGATGACATGGCTCCCCAAATCATCACTGACTGGAAACTTCACACTGGACTTCAAGCAACATGGATTCCGTGCCTCTCCACTCTTCCTCCAGACTCTGGGACTGTGATTTCCAAATGAAATGCAGAACTGGCTTTCATCTGAGAAACAGTCCAGTCCTTTTTCTCCTTAGCCCAGATGAGATACTTCTGTTGTTGTCTCTGCTTCAGAGGTGGCTTGACATGAGGAATACAACATTTGTAGCCCATGTCTAGGATTCGTCTGTGCGTAGCGGCTCTTGATGCTACACTCCACTCCTTGTGAAGCTTCTCAAATTCTTGAATGGATGTTGCGAAACAACCTCTTGTCAAGCAACCTCTCAAAGTTGCAGTTATGCGTTTTGCTGGTGCATCTTTTCTTTCCAATGAATATGCTTGGATACAGCTCTTGTGAACAACCAGCTTTGCATGACTCTAATTTACCAATGACCTTATATGGCTTTGCCTCCTTGTAGCGGGTGCTAATGATCGTCTTCTGGCCATCTGTCAAGTCAGCAGACCCAGACTGAGAGACCATTTAAAGGCTCAGGATACCTTTGTATGTGTTTTGTGTTAATTAGTTGATTAGGGTGTGACACCATGACTTTCTAAGATTTAAGTTTTTCACAATATTCTAATTTTCAGACACTGGATTTTGGGTTTTCATCATCTATAAGCCACAATTATCAAAATTTCAAAGAATGAATGTTTGTAATTTTTCACTATGTGTAATGAATCTATGAAATATATAGGTTTTACATTCTGAAATGAGTGACAAAAATATTAAACTTTTTCATAATATTGTCATTTTTTTTAGATGTACCTGTATAAACTACTGGTTCGTGACACCACATATGTTAAGACTAGTATCTATCATGCACAAAAAACTGGAAGGCGTTTGATCTGTTGACAACTCAGTATGAAATTACAAAAACAATTTACTGGACCTGCATAGTCTACTCTGAAATTTCAAATCCTCAGTCTTCAGACAAGGTACCTTCAGCGGGGACTTGAACAGAAACACAGCCGCCTGGGGACCAGAGATAAAGTTTGCTGTTGCCAGTGCATAGAGCTAGTCGGGGGCGCCAGGGGTCCCACTGGAAGCAACGTACAGCTGATGTCTGCTCCAGCACAGCCTCCAAACTCATTTTCTGTAGCTCCCACACCCAGACAGCAGTGGCCATGTTGTCTGTGTTAATGAACATTCACAACCACTTTTAGCCAACAGAGCTGTTGAATATTTCACAAAATTCATACAAGCTCCCTGGAATCAGGTTAAAGGCGAACAAAAAAAGCCACAAGGAGTCTTACCATTCTTGGTAGCGAGAAAGCGACTGTCTGAGCTGAATGCCAGGACAGAAACACCAATCTTGGGGTTGGCTCGGTCAGGATCTGGTTTGACCACAGGAATTTGAAAGGGCAGTGGACAGATCTCATCTGGATAAGGAATTAATGATTCGGTGTTTGTGGGGGGGGGTAGAAAAAAGGTTACTTGATCTTAGAGACTTAAATTAAAAACTGCTTTCAAAATGCATATGGCTGACATACATTTGCTCTGAACGTTGAAGAGGCTTGTGCCCAGCGTGATGTTGTGTACAGACATCTCCTCACTTGTTACAGTTGGTCTTCTCTCAACTTCTTTATAAATAGTCTAGAAAAACCAGTAGCAATCAAACTTGTAATAGTCTCATCACAATGCAAGATTCATAAAGTCTGAGCAATACGCACAGCTTTTGTGTTGTCAATGGTTGCAGGGTGCTCCAACTGTGTTATTTTCTTCCATGTGATGTGGTTGAGGATGCGTACCTAACAGGAAGGTGTGAGATTACCTGATTCTTTTTGTATGACATTTCATAGATATATTGCATGAATGTTTTAAGAAACTGCGCATACTTTTTCGTCATAGCTGCCGATGGCCAGGAACTGGCTGCTGGGGCTCCAGGACACAGACTTGACCCCCAGTGCCCACTCATAGGCACTGTAGGTTGACAACAAGCGGCCATCCAAAGAGTATAGCAACACCTTGTACTGAAGAGAGAATATATACATGTAAATATATATGTATACATCCAACTACGGTACCATCTACTTATTTATAATAACTGCTACTCAAGCAATATTAACTCTCAACTGGTCTATTTAGTTTATTTAGGAGGTCTCCAATCTATCCAGCATTCCAAATGTATAAATGAAGCAATATAATGTATGTCATCCTGTCAAAAATGTTGCAAATGCCAAACAGGATTCTCAAGTTTACTCACAATGTGGTTATCTAAATGTGCGAGTCTTAGACTGTGTATCAATTTAAGGTCAGTTTCTCACTTGTACAGCCACAGACCAAGCAGCACAGTCATTTTCCTGACCTATTGCAGAAAGCTGTTGTCATGGATCCAAATGTTGGTTTAGGACTTCTTGTAGAAATCTAGACAATCAGCAAGCAAAGCCCTGTCTTATCTTTCTGAGTATGTACACTGCATAACCCCTAACTAAAGCAATTGGGACTGAACAGCTGTTCAGCCATAAGAAAACCACTAATCAGTGAAGCTAATTGGGGAAAAAAAGGCTTAAATTTGCTAGGCTAGAAAGATTGAACTCTGGAGCAATGTGAGAAGGTCATGTGGTCTGATAGAGGCATCATGGTTAGAAGAGAGGCAGATGAAATAATAAACCCATCACAACTCATGTCTAACAGGGGTGGGCATCTCTAGTCCTTGAGGGTCACAGTCCTCTAAGGTTTAATTAGCAGACTTGTGCAAACCTTGACAACAAACTCTGCACAAGTCTGCTAATTACACATTAATCTAAGTCCACAATATTAGCACAAAACTTCATGAGTCATTCAATATTATTAAAATAAAAAAAATTTAAAAATCCACCACAAACCTTTACATCTTGCCGTCTACATCTACCTTTGCCAACTTTCCGTATGTCCAGTACACGATCTGCTGCTTTGACATGCTACTCTGAACAGTAACTGCAGAGAAAAATCCTGGCCTAGTCTTCTGCACATTTCCTAAGCATTTTATGACTTTGTGTTAAAAGCAGCTTAAGTCCACAATTTACATGATGATCCAAGAAGCAGTGTCCTAATTCATCTTAAGTTGCAATACAGTTATTCTGTCCTCCATTGTTAAAACTATTAAGTGTGCAAAGGAACCAGCCAACCTCTAGACAGCTATCCCACACTGCCAGCACGCAGCCGTTGGGAGACCACTCCAATCCTGCAACGTCTTGTGTCTCAGTCTCAAAATGCTGTGAATGACAAAAATAACAAATGCAATTAAATAATACATATTTACTGAAAGAAAAAAACACATAAAAACTAGGACAATCAGAAAGCAGAAATGTAACAAATATATAAATCGCTAACGATACTATCATAGTTTTTTTTTTTTTTTTAAATCAAAAGAATTGTATCAGTCTCAACATGCTTATGAATGCCTTAGTATTAAATCTAGATTAACAGGTAGACAGTTTCAAATTATTAATGTCAGGAATCTGACAGCCTGGTTGTTATACTATGCGGTCAATATCAATAATGGTAAATATCCTTCTACAAAGTTATATTTCTTTTGACTATCACTGTGCAAACAAGGCTGAAATGTTCAAAGGAGGCACAGGTTTTCCCATCTGGTTCTAACTGATACATAAAAGAATTCATAGTGACAAAAATCCTCATGCTCACTGACAGGAGTGTTGTCTCTTTCCAGAGTAATCACAGACCTTGTCAAAACTGTCCCAGTGAATTGCACATTTAATCAGTTTGCGTTGAAACAAGAATAAGTATTTACAGTCTTAATATAGGGTTATGCACAAAATATGCAATTTCTCTTTGGGCTGAACATTGAGACACAAATAGAGTAAATAAAAACAGCAATCTGTCCTCCTCTTGTGGTTGGAGTGTTTAATGAAAAGTACAAAATACAAAAAAATACTTTGTCTACAGCTGCATCTGGATACTTATGTACTGTAAATGACGATACTTGACATCGACATTTTGTAGTAAAACAGTTTGATTAAAATGAAAAAGTTAAATTTTCAGCTACCTCTGCCAAAAAATTAACAATGTCCCAAATACCAGATATCCTATGAGTTCATAATTTTAAAGGGTATTTGTCACACACTTCCTGAGTTGGCCTGGAACCATTAAATCCCTCCTCACACATCAACTGACAAAGATTTAAGATCTCTCGCTCTGATCATACAAATGTCAGTGTCAGTTTTCTCCGACACGATGGCTCTCTGGGAAAGTGAACACTGTTCACCTGTGTTAGTGATTGCTGAGAAGTTGTGCTGATACTCACTGGATCTAGGCATTTTTGTGCTACATGTCACATAGTAAATGTTGCAAAAAATAAGCAGTGAGATCATCTCTCTCTACTGCAATTAACTGCCTGCTGGCGGCAATCTAGCTTGGCAAAAAAAAAAAGACATCTTTCTTAATTTTTTATCTTTTTTTATTTGTAGGGAAAAGTCAAAAGAACATGGCACAAGGTTTAAAGTTAAGGCCTCAGCTCCATGTTCCTGAGACGAAAAAAACAAACAAACTGATCTGATCTGTAGCGCAAAACATGGGAACCTTTTAGACCACAGGTTGACATCTTCCTGTCAAGAGGGCATTATTCTACCAGACTCCATATTCATAGGGAAGAGGAGCCATTTTTATAAATTAAACTGCATTAAACTCCATAGTAATAAGGTAGTCAAAATGATCGTTGTGTGTGTTTTTGTTAATATGAATCAAATTTCAATTCAATGTAATTTTTCTATCATTTTTAAATGTTGAGAAATTTGTAGAAAAGCAAACTTAATATAAAAAGACAAGATTTTTTTTTTTTTTTTTTAAAAATCAATCACCTACTTACCCTTAATAAATGCCAGTCATCACACACAAAAATGCTAACATAGTCTTTGCAGTCACGACGTTCTGCCAAGGCCATATAACATCCATCTCTGCTGAAATCAATACCTGTGTGTGACAGTGAGAGTCAGAGTCGCCAATCTTATATTTCAAAACTGTCTTTATGCAAAGACAGATGTGAGCTGCACAGTAACGTGGTCAGCCTTGCAGCCACACAGCAAGAAGGGGATTGGTTTTGAGCTTTGGCTGAGGAAAGGCTTAAACCGTGGAGTTTGCATGTTCTCCCTGTCTATGTGTGGCTTTGCACTGTGTCCTCAGGCTTCCTGTCTGAGTCTAAAGACATGGTTAAGTGTTCACTATACATTCTCCCTGGAAGTGAGTGTGAGTGCCTTTTTGTCTCTGTGTTGACGCTGCAATGGACTGACAACCTGTCCAGGGTGTTACTAGGTAATAAGTAGTCATGCAACGTTCAGAACTGTGCAGGGATCTTAATTTTGAAAATAGCCACACTGCCTACCCTGCTCCCATGTCTGACGTCCTGCCAGTCCCATTTGCTCTGTACATGATGTTTGTTTTAGTGGAATCGAGAGTCATCATTTACAGACATCTATTGAGCGTTTTATTTTGTTTTTTTTATTGTTGTTTTTTTTTCTCCAAAATAGTATGCATTATCTTTTGTAACAACAACCAGTAACAGCAGTCACAAGCGTAATAAGACACATTTACCCTCGGTGGAATCCATGGAATACAGCAAGGTGAAAACAATACAGGGTGGCTGTCACAGCTGGTCATAAAATTATTATGGCTCTTTCTTATGGTTCAAAATGTGCCGGAAGGCAAAGCCAACGCGAATGTCAATAAAACAGCCACACTGAAGTGAAAAGTTAATTATGTTAAGTGGTTGTTACTGATGCAACAGTTTATAGTCATAGTAAAGATCTTAAATGATTTGGTAAGTAATGCAGGAACTTATTGTGTTCTTTTTGCTAGTGTCCCATTGAATACATTTTCAAAAGTACATTTTAAACTGAGGAAAGATAAACTGAAAAAAGAAAAAAAGGCTATGCATCTTTCATCAATACATTTTTGTATAGATGATTCTGTACTGAGGAGTAAGTGCATAGTCTCATTGTGTTTTGTGCGTTCAATCCAATGTAATTATTTTATTTTTTGGCACAATAAAGTCTGTGGCATGTAACTATCATGGTTGTATTATTTATATGACAGCTCTGAAGAAACATGGGTCACAGAGGAGCATAGTATTGCATGTGGAAAATGGGGAGAGTCAGTGACAATCATATTTCCACTAGTTGCTGACAGGCCTGTTATGAAGAGCATGCCCCATTTACTGAAGAGGGGCACAGCTGTCAGCAGACGACCATAGTTTGGCCATGTATCCTGGGTTATGCCACAAGGTAAAGAACAGCGTGTGATTAATGGCACATGCCAAGGCACTCAGATGGCCATGTCCTCAGGTACTCTGATAGCTCTTTCTGTGTACACGCAATATTATTCTCATACTCACCCTTCTGACATGCTTTAGGATGCTTGATGTAAGACACAGCTTTGGTGCACAGAGACCATACAGTAACTCTCAGCTGTACCAGCGACAGAGGAAAGAAAGAGGACAAAATAGGCAATTATTCAGTTATTTAATAAAAGAATTTTCGACAATAGAAACTATATAAATACACTCACCCCCTTGCAGTCACGAGAGACCTTATTCTTCATAAAAACTAACTTAGCATTGATGTTTAAAACCAAGTTATAAGCAGTGCCGTTAATTGACTGCCTGGGATAGGATAGATGTTGTTAACAGAAAGCGCTTAAGAAGAGCAGAAACAAACAAACAAAAAACATCTAAAGTGTTCATCAACATTTCAAGGTGTTTCCATCTAATACTGAAATCCAGAGCAAAGTCCAAGTTAGTTTGGTCTTCCTTTTAAAAGGCTGCAGACAGAATGCTTTATATGTTTAAAGAGGGTAATACCCAAGAGGGAATATGAGACTCCCACATCTTCCATCTGATGACTTACAAGAAGTCTGATGAGGACTTTTGAAGCTGATCCCTGATCAAAGACACAATCAGCTATAACAAGGTGTATTAGAAGTCTCTAAATTATTATTTTAAAGTTCTTGTTTTTTTTTGTTCATCAACTTATTAATGAGGTCATGTTTTGTCAGGTGCTGAATTCTTAGTTATTAGGAATCATTTAAAAGAATAAAGTTAGATTTGTTATAAACAAGTGTTACAGGTTAAAACAAAACAAAAAAAAAGTTAAATTAGTGTGTGTGTGCGTGTGTATAAAGCCTCAAAAGCTCAGAACAAACAAAAGCCACATGGTATAACTCCTGAGGGCTATGCTATACAATGAAGCAAGATCAGCCAGTTGTTGAGTTCACTTCAGGTTCAGCTCTGAATTTCCACAGTATGAAGCAAGTTGCTTCTTATGGGGTATGTTGTCCTGGCAACTTCACTCCAAAACAGGCTAGGTTCAGAGATAGAGATCAACACATGGTGAAGCAATTCTATCAGAAAATGAAAAGTTAAAAAAAAAAAAACCAACCTACCTACCTACATATATATATATATATATATATATATATATATATATATATATATATATATATATATACTAAACTGCATTTAATGATGTCCTTTTATTTATTTTTTTGAATATGCAGGGCTATAACTTCTTCAGTGAGTAAGCTTTCATCAAAGTATGCAGACAGACATTTGAACTGGAACAAGTCTGTCACCTAACTGGGCCAAAGCGTTGACCCTTCTGTTGGGTCAGGACACCCAGCTGCGTAAGCTCTGTAATAACACCTCACTGCACACTTTCTGGACTTCCCCTCCGGCAAGGTGCCATGACAACCAGTGACAACATGACTAAAACACAAATACACTTATGCTTCCTAGATACTTTGAACCCACCACACAGGGGATGCAGAGGCTTCAAGACTCTTAAGAACTGTAACTCTAAACTAGCTGAAGGGAAAGCAGCATGAGGAAAATAGGTGGGACATATGGATTGGTATGTGATAAGATCCAGAGTTGGTAAAGTTACAGTTAGGACTAAGTAACCTCACTAAAGAGTGGCAGTTCAGGAATGCAGACTTGAGTGGTATGCCCTAAAATATGCACGTCATATCTACCTACCTACCTTTATAAAACAGATGGTTATGTTTTTTGTCCTTGGATTACTTTTTAAATAAAGACTATTGCAAAATGACACGTTTCCAAAGATTACCCAAAAGTTTTATTAATCAGTGTAAGGTTTTTTTTAGGTTAGGTTTTTAAGTTTATGTAAATAGGCTCAAGGGTTTTCTAATTAGACAGTGAAGGCATGCACAAGACGATTATAACACTGTGCCTAACAGAACAATCAGTAGCAATTTGGATCCACTACTTCATATTGATTAGCACATATTCATAGCCAGAACACAAATAGGTAACATTCCTGACCGGGCAACTTGTAAGCAATATGATACACTATAATAAGTTGTAGACTGAAGTTACTGACAGAAACTTGGACTAAAACCTATCCATCATCCATTTTTATTACACACCTATCCAAACGCAAGAGAATGGGCAAGTGCACTTGATGCCATATAGGCCTATCTGTCAGCAGAGGATTAGACCGCTGGCATGTCACATAGGGAGCTATCTCAAACCAATATAGCCCATTTCTCCTGTTACAGTCTCATGATTCTACCAAGGAACTGGAGCCGCTCACAGCTCACAGAGGGTGTGGGTGAGCTATTGTCCCATGTCACAGTGCATCAGCTGCCCACGTTTACAGCTTACAGTAGCACTACTGCCAACAATGCACCACGTTAGCAAATCTTCAGCTGCACCAGCCAAGAATGCAACTGCTAATCTGATCCCCACAATGTAAAAACCATTAAAGAAGTCAACAACAGCAATGTCCTTGGCTGAAGTTTTTCCACCCTCGGTTTGTCACCCCTCAGTTGGTAAAGAAGGATTAACGTGGATGTGCCAGTGGCATTTTGCAAGGTCCTCGGATAAATGATTGGAATTCAAATAAGAGATGACTTGTATAAAGTCTCACTATACATAGGCTCAGTTAGAGCAATGTGACTTTCTATTAAATCTGTGATATGGCGCCTTCCTGTCATTTACAGCTACTTTTATGTAGCTTCTGCAAAAATACAGTCGCTGAAAAAAAACATATTCTGATAAGGCCTTTCAGGAACGTTGCTTCAGAACATTTCCAGCAGGCTGGACTACCAGCGCTAACTTGTAGTCTTCTGTTAACACTGCAGGCCAATATACAATTCTCCCGCTGCCACAATCATAGTTGCCAAGTGATAAATTATTGTGTACCAACCAACCATAGTAGTTCTGAGTTTAAAAACTAAAAAAACAAGGGCAACCAGACACACAGAGCCAGCAATACAGATTTACTGGCACATAGACAGACAAACACTTACACAGAGGCATGATCCACATCTCAGGCAGCTGTCCCTAAACAAGTTAATATAGCAGGCTGTTTATGAGTGAGGCTGAAATTTAAACCCGAAATAAACACCCAACTGGCAATTCCTTAAGGAAATCTTGGGTAAGTTCAGTGGGCTCCTTGGTAATGTCCCAACAAATGCCTGTTTCGTTTCTTTTTTCCCCCTTTTCCTGTTACATCTGTTTTGCACACTTTGTCACAAAGAATAGGAAGCAATGGATAAACAAGCTATGTTTACTCAGTGATGACAACTTGCTATTCAAAGCTAAATACCAAAGCTGAAGACAATTGTGTTCCAAGTTACTAATCCTATGAAGCTAAACTATATAAAATGCATGTCAGTGACTTAAAGGGGTGCTATTATGGTATTTCGAGTTTTCTTAGCTTTCTACAGTGTTACAGTGTTGAATCCTCATCAGACATGTGAACGGCACTGTTTTTTATCACCTAAACACGTTTGAGTTTGAGTTCCAGCACTCTCTCCGTTCGGTTTCCATGGCAACGAAAAACGCGTCGTTTTAGAGAGTTTTTTCTACTTCGAAATCCTTGTGACATCCCGGAGGATAAGGTTCGGTGATTGGTTACCTTCTACTGGTTAACAAGGGCATGTACAAATACATCAGGCGGGTGGAAAACGTGGGATAAAGTTATTTCCAACGATGGCTGGTGAGTTTACCAAAGAGAGACATCCTGCTGCATTCGTTGCTGTGGGTTGCTGTTTTCCACTTTGTTTTCAGGGTCTGATTCAGGTTCCAACATGTAGGGCTGTATGCTATGTGTTGACATTGTATTTTGTTTTTTTTTATTGAGTTCATATCAGCCTAATCCTTCTGTTTATGAGATGTTACAATGACGGCGAAAGCAGGTGCGGTGCGCACTCCCGATGTAGTGCAGTGGCGGGAGGCGGGACTTAATGCGGAAGAGTCTCAATCCACTCGTTTTGCCCACAGGCTGATCTGACAGCCTACGGAGAGGGTCGGTCTGAAGTAAATAAAGCGATTTGTGACAATAACTCGATCAATCCCAGCCCTTCTGGTCTCAGACATAAAAATAAATTGGCCTGAAATGCACATAATAGTTCCACTTTAAAGAAAAGTTTATGCCATAATTAGATATTACTGAGCCTCAAAAACTCACAATGGGATTATTTTTTTCTCAACAACCGTTGCCTTCTTTAAAAATGTCTGGGTATTGTATGTGCACATTTGCATTTCCTCTGACCCAAAAAGGCTGGGCAAGTTTATTCTATAACTGAATTCATACACAATGGCTATTCAGGAGGATCCTCATCAACTTCACCATAAAATTAAATGAGAAAAGGGGGAAATATTTATTAAAAGCACTTTCAACATAAAAGCTAAAAGCATTGTGACTAAATGCCATTTAAAGTACAAATATGTTTGATAAGTCTTTGTCAGCCCAGAAAATCACTCATATTGAAAATTGATTGCAATGATGAGCAAAAAAAAATGCAGGAGCAAGTTGGATTATTTTAAAACTTTTCTGCCAGTTGGAAAAATACAATAATCTGAAGCCTCAAACTTTATACAAATGAGCTTCCTAGAAAACACAACAAATTTCAAGATCAGTTCACCTCTTTCAAGTATGCATTCATCAGACTGCATTTTTTTCCTTTAATAAAAAAAAAAAAAAAGAGGAAAATCTTTCTGTGAAGCATTTGAGAAACTGAAGGAGAAATATTCTCGTTAAAAAAAAGATAATCATCTATGAACCAATATATCTCACCAAGCATTAATCACAGTAATACGTTTATAAGTCATGCAGTGAAGAGATAGTTAAATTTGCACATCTTAACTGTACCATCTCTCTTAAAAGAGGAATATTTGTCAATCCTTTTTTAGTCTTTCTTAGAAGATGTAAACAGACAAAAAGCAGTCAGGTCACAGACTTTTGCACTCTGTGCACTCTTCTCCAGACCAGACAGTTAGCTGCTGAACCACAGCATCTGTCAAATGAGTCCTGGAGTCAGATTCTGCTTAACAGACGTGGCCTATCGGGGTGCCTCTGCCATTTTCCACACGGCCGGAGGGAAGCTGCTACGCATTCTCACAACTTTCAACACACAAATCCACAATGGCGCGAATATAAAAATTAAGAATCAGGAGGCACAGAAAACAACTAAACATGTCTTTATTAGTCATGTTTAGTGCAGTCTAGTAGACTTCCATAAACTACATTTCAACTCTGCTGAGTTATTTTTAAACAGCTGCACAAACCACAAATATTGGCAGCCCCAGGCTATAAAAATGTTTTTTAAGAAGATCCTATAGAACATATAAGCTGTGCTACCTTTTGAGAGATTTTCTTGCAAATCTGTATTTTTTACATAATTCTGAATACATATTATTTACTGTCCTGGAATAAATCTGCCCAGTTGCAGTTATGCAATTTCATTTTACAAAAAATAACTACAGAAAAAAAGTTTATAACAAAGATCATCAGGGATGGGCTTGATCTTTGTTTGAATCTATTGTGCCCAAAGTCTGATTCAGGATTCTTCACAGTATTGTTTTATGTAAATAATTCTAATTACCGTAATCCAAATAAAAAAAAGTTTTAATATGTACAAACACTAGTATATGCAGATATTAGTTTATGTCCAGATATGTAATGAATAATTTAAATAGTTTCCATCAAAAAATATTACCTTCTAACTTTTCCATCTTTTTCCAATGTAAGTAGCGGCACAATGAAATGTAATTTAAAAACACATATTAAAAAATACAATCATTTCTCAAGCGGAAATTCTAGCAAGATCACATTAAATGAGATTGTCCAAAGTCATATTATGTGAAATATTATATATATATATATATATATATATATATATATATATATATATATATATACACACACACACACACACATATACATATATATATATATATATATGCACCCTGGTCACATCGTGGTATTTCCTACTTCAGAAACATTTAAAGGAAACTGTCCTTCAGCCTTTGCATGATTGTAAAGAGCCACTTAGAATTAACATCATTGCACAAAACACTCAGTGATTCATAAAATAAAAGCGACATGTTTAGATTAGATCATTTTACTAATGACAGAGCACAGTGGGGCTCTTCTAAGGCAGTTTAGTCTGGCTAATGAAATCACACCAAACCGGTAATTACTCCTTTTCCTTTTCCAAATCTTTATCTTAAGGTTTTGAAAATGCTATGCTTAACTGATTGTTTCAATCGTTTTGTTTTTTTTTAACTTAACAAGTTCAGTATTGTTCTATTTTTTTTTATTGGCAAGATAACATCATTAAAAGGACTTGCAGCCCAGTAAAATAACAACCCAACATCAGTAGGTCACATACACATTGCAACCATGCCTAAGAGGTACTTGAGACCCATGTATGACAGGACGCTAACAGGAGGGGTGGAATGAAATCAGGCTGAATACATGCAACAGGTGGGGTCTGTAGAGGCAGTCAAGAAAGGCTCTGGTGTCTGGCTATTTTCAGGTTCCCCTTCCTTACGGGCCAGCAACAGTTGAAACCAGACAAGCATATGTATAAAAACACTTCCATGTGCATGAACGCATGCACAAACGAACTTCGCACTTACATGGAACTCAGTGGTATTAAGAATGTGACGTCCGTCTGGACTCCAGCGTGAGGAGACTAGTCCTATTGAGCCCTCATCAATCTTGCAGTGCCAGTCTGGCTGTTCGAGAGACCACACCTGGAGAATAAGCCAAGGAAAGGCCAGAAAGTGACAGAAGGATTGTGATCAGGCATTATTGATGACATCAGTCACACTCATCCCATGATCTCACTTACTTGATTTTCAACCATTAGGAGACACAAAAATCTGGAACCATGAAAGACTGGCACTGGATACCAATTGATAGGTAAGGTATTTGCACTACAAAAAGCATGACTAAAATAACAATTAATATTCCAAGTTATTCAACTTAACATGTTCTTTTTGAAAAAAGTTTTTTTTTCTTTTTTCTAATAAATTCAATGCTTTAAATTTTCTTTATTTTCAAACCATTTAAAATAACATAAATGGAACCCAGTTTGGAAAAACAAACTCAAAGACCAGAGCTCCTAAATGAAATGTGATACATATCCAGGTGATAATTTGTTGTAAATCAATTGTAGTTAATAAATCTTTAATGTGCCGCTCTCAGTGTGTGAGATGATTAATTCAACACAATGACAAATAAGTTCAATGTAGCACATATGTAACAATCTAAAATACACAGTCACTGAAACTACTTATCAGTAATATCGAAAGTGAATTATCTAGAAAACCGGTCTGAGTCAAATTCTGTAATTGCATTTATTTGCAATAATAATAAAAGTTTCATTTCTTTAGATTCTGTTATCTTAGTCCACGCATGTTTTCTACTGTAAACATAATGTCCATGTGTTTTTTTTTTTACTTGAAAAGCATAGATTGTTCGATCTGAGCGGTTAAATAAGCATACAAAATCTATGTTAACACTTAATCATCAGTCAGTCATACCAATACTTTATGAAGAAAGCATTAAAAAACTTCAGCACATACTATGTCACATAACCATGCACTCCTTTACCTGTACCAGTCCTCTCTTATACATTGCACAAAGAATAAAGAGAGAGTCCGAGGACCAATCCATGTGTGATATTTGATCCAGACATGTGTAAAGCTGCAGGATTTGCAAGGTGCTCACATCCCGTACCACCAGTCGGTACTGCACGCAGGTAGCCTAATGAACACAGATCAAAAGAAAGAACAATAATTCCAGCTACATGTAGCTGCAAACCTGTGAACTGGTGAAAGGGGATTTCATTCAAAGAAAAATACCTAAAAGCCTCAAAAACTTACCAAATATTTTCCATCTGGAGAAACTTTGCAAAGCTGGTTGGATTGCTTGAAAACTTCAGAGAAATTCATCTTCCAACATGAGCTGTTCTTATATGGAAAAACGTTGTCTCATTGTATCTTAAAACATACAGAAGGTTTTTCGTTATTTACCTACTTTTTTGTTTCTTTGTTTACATCTTCAACATCATTTTCTGAAGTGTAGTTTCGAAGTACCAACGCAAGATGGGGTCACAAGTCTTATAAATAATTACGCTTCACTTAAAGCGTTTTAAGTCCATAAATAAAAACAGTTTTCTTCTCAAACTAACTGGAAAAATTATACAAGGAAACTGTGTAACGATACAAACCTGATTAAATCAGGGTATAGCGTGGGCAACAGTAAATATCTAAATGTAGCAAACATAACTTAGCTTGGCTAGCTGCCTTATAACAACATAAAACATATTACCGCGTTTAAAAACATTTTAACCTGTTTTGGATGCTTTATTTTCTTATTACCCAAAATATTTAACCTGTTTCCAAGCAGAGAGGACCACCGCACATTAATCGTAGTAATTTGTTATTTGAGGCTCGGCTATGCGACGCTAGCATTTAGCCCTGCACTCGGTAATGCTAGCTAAGCGTCAAAGTATCTACTTACTTCTAACATAAGTTGCCTTTCTGGTGTTGATTGATCAAGAGATGCATCAAGTTCCACAGGTCATTCAGATTGTTTTTCCATGGGATTGTCTTGAAGTAACACACTTTATTTCCAACTGTTGCTCGTTTGTTTGTATGGATAAAAACGACATACCGGTCCTGTCCAATTAACGTCGACCTGTAGCGTGATGCCTTCTGGGAAACGTAGTTCACGAAGAAATTTCCCCTTGTTTTGTGTGTCAGCGTCAAAACGTATGTATGCGCGTGCTTGCATACATCAGATAGATTAAATAGATCAAATCATAGATCAAATCATATTGATTTTCATTGCAGTCTATTTATTTTCGAATTTTGAAGTTTGTAGAGTTGATTTTTATTTATTAATTATTAAGTTTTGCCATAACCTCACACTCCCACAGTTTATTTTAATTGACCGTTTCATGACCAAACTCATTTGCTTTTGCGAGAAAACAGAAAGAAAATCTTACTGTCTTGAGTGTTAAATAACATTTTATAAATGTTGTAACTGTAAGCTGAAAAGATTTCCCGCCTGTGTGAAGACAAACCGCGCTACCGCCTCTCTGCTCCCAGTGCAAAAAAAAAAAAAAAAAGAAAAAAAAAAACTTCTCCTCCTCCTCTGTCTGGCTCAGCAAGGATCACACTTCTCTGAAGAGCATGCAAATCAGTTTTGTTCCTCTTTCCGGTTAATATTGCTTCTCAGAAAAATCAATCACCTCCAGTCACTGTTATCAAAGTAAAATTCGGTCGATTTTTTTCTTCTTTTTCTTTTTATTTATTTATTTATCTTTTTTCATGTGGCTATTTTTTATGGAGGGTCACTTTCTTGGTATGTTCATTAAACAGACAGGTGCTCGGTGCAACGTTATTCCTGGATGTTTGGATTGGAATAGGAATAACTTTCAGGTAGGCCTATTTATATAAAATGATATAAATGATCTTTTATTTAAAGTATAACATTTAAAAATGACAAAGATGCTTCTCTGCTTATTTGTTTTGGGATTTTTCTTTTCACTTTTCTATAAAGACCGAAAACATCCAACTTACCTTACGGTGGTTGTGCTAAGCAACGTTTTTTATTTAAATGTTTTATATTGAAGATCTTTTTGTCCAGGCTGCACGGTGGCGCAGTGGTTAGCACTGTGGCCTCACAGCAAGAAGGTCGCTGGTTCGATCAGTGGCCTTTCTGTGTGGAGTTTGCATGTTCTCCCCGTGTATGCATGGGTTCTCTCCGGGTACTCCGGCTTCCTCCCACCATCCAAAGACATGCATGATAGGTTAATTGGTCACTCTAAATTGCCCCTAGGAGTGAGTGTGAGCGTGAGGGTGGTTGTTCGTCTCTCTGTGTGGCCCTATATGTATGTATATTTGTATGTATGTATATTTAATGTGTTCTTATGTTTCTTGTCAGTTTTTGTTGTTTTTTCTTTTATGTTTTTTGTTTTTTGAAGGAACGAATTGTAAAAAAAAAAAGAGCTGGTGATCATTTAAAAATAGGCTATAAATTTATACTTATTGGAGTAACAACGATGTTTCTATTTTGCCTCTGCTATTATAAATATCATCATGCAACTATTTCATAAACTATGTATATATTTTATTATGATGATACTACGTAACCAATATCAATTTCAATTTTTATAAGAGATATTTCACTTGGGCATAATGAGAATGGGATCTACAGAACTTTTCAAATTAATTTCTTCTCAGATGGGACTGTATTTCTTGCATGAAATGACCCGTGGGAAGGTAGTGCGCGTGTAGGTTGGGTTGTCATGGGTGCTGTATCCCGGGAGTGGAGACGCAAAATAGAGACAGGTTAATATCTCGGAAGCAAAGTCAAATTTAAAAGCATGATATGACCTCTGACAAAGGACCCGCAGGACATGTTTTATAATAAAAAAAATAATAATAATAATAACAACAGACGTTTCCTCATAGAATTCAGTGAAGAAAGGTGAATTGATTTTAATATTCCTATAGAAGCAAATGGGCCTATTTCAGGGGGGGTGGTGGGGTGGCGTAAAATGTCTCAGGTCAGTGTCTGCTAATAAATGCCAATGAGCTTTGAAGCAATATGCTTTCTTTTCTGCTGTTGTTTCTGTTGTGATGGTTTGCTCTGAACTACACAAGCTCAGCTTTGGGACCTGCTTCTGCCTCTACGGCGGCAGATTTGTGGATAACAGCGGGAACCTGCAGCCAACAGCTTCTGAAGAAAATCTAGAATAGCAGGATGCAAACGTGCGCTACGGGCCCTTTAGGTGTGTTTTTAGCTTGATTTATGTCATGTATTGGATCCTGAATGAAATATTTCTTTGACAAACTGAATGGCCACAAAAACATTTTAAAGGACACAAAAAAGTAGTCCTTGTTCAGTTGCCATGACGTGATTTTAGATGTTTACTGGAGGTCATATCTCCAATCGATTCAGTACAGACCAAAGTGAAAAGACCACTGTCGTTTAGAGATAGGCTACGCTTAAAGAAGCCTCAGGAAGTACAGTAGAAACTCAACATTTTCTTTTCGTACATTCGTAGAATTTGTATGATCATTAAAGGTCTGCACTTCGCCTATTTATTTTGTCGTAGTATGCGTCTTCCATGCCGCGCACCTTTGGTACAGTTTTGCTTACGCAGTCCAGCAAAGGGGGTTACTAAGGAGATGTGACGCTTCGCTGTGAACGGCGCACAGCTATGAATATAGGACAAACTTTGGTGCGATAAATTATGCTAGGATTTTGTGTTGGACGTGATCATCAGCATGTCAAACTGGAAACTAAATGGAATCCTCAGCACATCATTTTATCAACCTCCGCGGTAGGCCTGCTGTCTGTTTTATTACATCAATTTGTCTGCGTGAAATATTTTACAACTCATCTTTCTCTAAAGGCTGTTAAATTTGCGAGCTAATTTATATCACACATGGAGTAGCTTAATAGTTCTGCTTTGTGAAGACACGCGCTAAGTAGTCCCCTTACTAGAGGCCCTCTGCTCAGCACGGATCTGTTATTTTTGGTTAATCCGCCATTGCTGCAGTGAGCTCATTTTAGATCAGTCGAGGCGTTATTCTGAAAGAGGGCAGAAAGATGTGATGTTCAGACTTTGAGGATGAGAACCTTCCCCTCGGAATGAGTTGGCGATGAGTGAGGCAGGTCTGGGCACGCTCGGGCCCCCCGGGTACCTTTTGCCGCCTGCTGGGACGACATGAGTGCGATCACACCTGGATGAGTGCCTGTATTTCGAACTTCTTTCTCTTATCTAAAGTGACCACGAACCAGTTACTTGTTTGAACAATTTGTCTGATTCTTTAAACTTATGTAAAAAGTACATTTTGCACATTAAGATCTTTGTGTCCCCTGCAGAGTGATCTGCCCCTCGCCAGGCTACACATCTAAGATGTCCCACTCCACTGTTGCTGAAGAAGGAGGCACCTTTGAGCATCTGTGGAGCTCCCTGTGAGTGTCAACACCTGCTGATGGATGCAGTATTAGATTTGATCAATTGTGCAGCTGAGAATGTTAGAAATTGACACAGTCGTCAGCCAAATTGCTCTCAGTTCCGTGACACAAAGGTACACTGAAGCTGCTATTAGTCTAGAAGATTCACCCCTCTTTGATCAGATTGCATTGTTGGTATTGTGTTGTCACAGGGAGCCAGACAGCACCTATTTCGAGCTCCCCCCAAACAGCCAGCCAGGTGAACACCCACTGCCCTCTACCAGCACACCTGGGAATCACCACAATTCTGCAGAGGTCTCAATGGATGTCTACCACATGAGAGACATGAATGACAATGTCATGGTAGGTGCATGATCTGGCATTGCATGCTTTTCTCATTTTCTCAATCTTCTCTTGAGAACCTGCAACTTTTTTTTACATTACCTGAAGACTTTTTCTTCTCTAGATAAGATCTTCTTGTTACTTTAGAACACACACATACACATATGACTTAGACTTTATTTGATCTCACAGAGGAGAAATTCACTTGTTGCAGCAGGTTTAGTGTGGAATAAAGTGTAGGAAGCAACAGAAAAAAAGAACATGGATCACAACAAATATAAACATAAAATATAACATATAAATATACACACATGTATAAATAAAATTATAAATAAAATAGGAAGGAATACATACATACACCCCCCACTTTCCCCATTTTCTGTTGTTTCTTTAAGGTTTTCCCTCCAGTGCTGAGGAGATTCCCTCCTATATAGTTTCCCTCTGCTCTGCAGCTTTTTCCCTCTCTGTGTCTCTCCTGAATGGTCTGTTGGGATTGTGGAGTGGATTGTGTGCAAGAGTGTGTGTGTTGGGTGAGGGCTCATTAAATCCTAAACCCAGATCCCCTGCTGCTCCTCTTTAGAGACATCTGCAGGTTAGGGTGTGTGTGTGTGTGTGCATTAACAAACATGCATATATGTTTGCAGATGAATGCACAGGTTGCACAGCATCTCTACATTCTCAGAGACAAAGAGCTTTTTAATAATAGGTAAGGTGCACCAATATTCAGTGGCTCATATGTTAAACTAATCCATATTTGTCTAACAAATATAATACAGGAAGGTTCTAGCAACCAAACTACTCTTTTATTCCCCGACCAATATAATGGGAAAGGAATAGTGGAACATTACCTCAAGTAATACCCAGAATATTGGTCAAATTTAATCTGTAATGAGCAAGGTGTGGTCTGCTCAGTGGGCTAATGAATAGTTATGATAGAAAAACAAGGAGGAGGCGCCAGCATTTG
Organism: Telmatherina bonti; assembly: GCF_933228915.1. NCBI lineage: Eukaryota > Metazoa > Chordata > Actinopteri > Atheriniformes > Telmatherinidae > Telmatherina > Telmatherina bonti. The sequence goes on along the minus strand of NC_136622.1, from coordinate 18,540,279 downwards.
TTGTTAGATTAAAGGCAACCAAATGTGGAGGACAACAGGAGCAGGCCATCTTCCGTCCACCATCATGTTCTGCTCTGCAGAAAGGTCACCTGCACATACAGAGCTTTACTATTTCAGTCGCTTAACCTGCAAAACCTTTAGAGAGCCGAGGTACAGAAGCATCACAGAAAGCTTTGCAAGGCTATGTGATGTGATAAGTGGACATGAGTGCTTCATAATTTGGCAAAGTCATGAATTATTTGTTAGAAAATTCTGTTATACTGGTGTAGTAGTGCAAAAGTTTGTGTGTCATTTGATTGCAAGGTGGTCAAAGAGTTGTGGGTATGGTTTTTGTTTAAACCCCTGAAACCCTGCATAGGGGTAAGTGGGTATAGCCACTAGGTGGATAAATCAAAAATGAAATGTTTGGAAGAATTAATCTTGAAAACTATGCTCATGACTCAAGGTGCTGTTTAAAGTTCACACATCAACAACCATGTTCCTTGTAGGTCTTAGTCTTGTTCAGTTACTCAAGTGTTTTCCTCATGGGGATCCACCTCGCTGGGGGCCTTGCCTATTCAATTTTCCTGGTCGTTGCCATGGTGATGGCCTCTGACAGGTTAGCCCCTGTATTACAGCCATTTGGCTGTAGTACGGATCAGGGCCAACCCTGAGGTGTGGCCGTTCCAGTGGTGACGCACCCTATGGTTATGGGTAGGCTGGCCCCTGGTGTGAGGGGATCCCCAGGATATCATTTTCTCACATTCTGCCAAGCCAGATGTTATCTCTTTTATGTTTATTCTTTTACTATTATTATTATTGTCGGTTAAAGAGACAGACGACTATTTTAGAAGCTTTATCACACAACATGAGTGGGGGGTGTGTCAGTATGTGTGTGTGAATGATGATGTGTCTATATGTTTTATTTGTTGTTTTAATATATGAAAAGCACCTTAAGCTGCTTCTTGTATGAAAAGTGCTTTACAAATAAACTTTGATTTGATTTGATTTGAAAATGAAATTCAACTGACATAGTTGTACTTTTTCTAAAGACTTTTTTGTTCATTTGTTTTTGTTATCACAATTTCATTGATAATTTGATTTTTTTAATTTGATGGTGAAACAGAAGCCGTAAGACTGAACATTTTAAAGATCAAGTTTCTAAAACAAAGACAGATTCTACAGTAGAACCTTAAAATAAATGGTATATTTTTTCCTGTACTTAACTAAATATTCCCAATAGGGGGCAATCTTCCTGCACACAACTCTACCTTTACCTCACCTTGTCTTTACCTCTGTTTACCAGAGCTGACATCCTTTTGAGATGGCTTGCTCATAATATATTGTCATGCCATTCATTTAGGTCGACAAGTTTCTTTATCTCAATTGAGCCACATGACTAAATAGGATTTCATGTTTTTAACTGTATTAAAAGATGCTGCTCTTTGACATGGAATTTGATATAACAAGTGGCCGTATAACAGGCCATTAGAAGGGGGATCTTCCCTTTTTTGTCAGTCTATTATGTTTCACTCATTTTGACAGGTGAAGGTAGCTGCAAAAGGCTTCTCTACTTTTGTTAATGTCTTGATCCTTTAAGCTTGTATTTGAGTGGCAGCTACCAGGATGACAGCCCATAGGGGACATCCCATGTTCATGGAAAACACACACACATAAATACAAACACACACACATTTTCTCGCACAGTGGCAGGGAAGGTTTTAGCTCTGTTTCAACTTGTTGTGGATTGAATTCAGGTATTAACATTGAGCACACCTGTAAGTGCATGTGTGTATGACAATGTGTGAGTGTCTGTGAGAAGGTTTTTTTTTTTACACATACACCTGGGTTTCTTTTGTGCATATAAAGCCCCTTTCATAATACCCACTACTAGAAGACTTCAAAGTGAGAAAACAGTGCGATATTAGAGGGATGCCAGAATGACGAACATCAGCACATATTTGCCAACATACTGACCAGTACAAGCTAAATTTTGTCTAAACTTTTTGCTTCTGTCATGCATGAGGTTTGCTCAGTAGACACACTTTTGGGAAAATGTCCCCTGCATGTCTCCAAAGTAAACAGATTGTTCTAAACCCAGCTCTGATATGTCAAGAAGTACTATAACATATGGATCAAAAAATACCAATTCCATGATCCATTTCGCATTTAATCTGCAAAATTATTTTAAAAATGCTTTCAAAAGAATAATAACTATATAGATGCTTGTATTAAAAAAAATATAAAAACATTTTTTAATGATAAAATAATTCAATTAAAGATTAATATTAGATTATTCACATTTTTTTAAATTGAAAATAAAAATGTAGTCGATTAATAATATGCTAAATATAATTAAATATAATGAATAATAACCTGCCTTAAACCAGTAAAATATCAAAACAAAACTGGATCATCACTAACTGTAGAAGCATACTGATGACATCATGACAGCTGACAGGCTACCATATAGTGTGTTTTCTCAATATTCAAAAAAGTATCTAATATAATATTTTGACTATCTAATATAAAAGTATCGACTCCACAGTATCAACCCACCCATACCTACCTAACTGTTTTATGGACAAGGAATACAAAAATAAATCTGAGGTCAATGAAACATTAAAAAATCTCTTCTATAGATATTTTTTCCTTTTGTTATTTTTATTTTTTTACTTTTGTTTTTTTTATTTGTTACATCGCTGGACATTAAAGCAAGAACTTGGTAAGGGCAAGAAAAATTGTTGCGAAAATTGTTGATCATTTACATGTTCACAAGCCACAAATATGTCATGTTAGCATTAGTCAAACTCTAGTGCTTCTTGTTTTATCTAAATGTTTTGTAGTTTTAAAAGCCAAAAAATTCCAGAATGTCTCAAACTTCATCACATATGTAAATGTTCAAAGTTTATAATTCACACCAAACCATAGGAAGCCTTGTGACAGGATGCAGGTACTTCATAGTGTAGCTATGTAAGTGTAGGATTTGAGTAAGTCCACATAGTTAGTTTCCATAACAAGGTTAATGTAAAATTGAATTTTCAAAAACTTTTTATAGGTTTTTGACAAAGTGTGAGCAAATAGAAATTTTGGAAAACCATGCAGCCAAGTAAAAATCAATAGCTTCCATCTCTCAAAATGACATACTTTATTAACCAATTAAAATGTTGCATGTTCAAGAAAACAAACCAGCCTAAGAGATGCATGTCCCCAGTTTAATAAAACATATTTAGATATCAATGATACTGATTTCTATCCTGAGAATTTCACAGTTTTCAAGTGTCTCTGTGCATAAAACTGTTGAGACCTCATCGCTTATTTAATGTATTGATTTACAATACAGCATGGTGGGTGATTTGACCTTTGAATTCTTATTCTTTCATGCATTTCCCTCTTACACTTTCTCTCTCTTTTTCTATTTTATGCTCTCTGTCAGACCAGACAGTGTTTACTTAGTGTAGGCCTTCACAAGGTGTTTTGGAGCGTGTGTGTACATGCATCCCAGCATTGCCGTCTATGTCCGGGCATGTCATAATTAGAATGTCGTACCATTTTTTGGGTTCCCATCCCTTTTTTCTTCTCTGCTTCTCTCCCCTCATGTCAGTCTATCGTTTCTCTCTCTCCACACCAGTTCTCACCTTTTTCCCTGTCCTGGCAGCACATGTGTCTGTATCTGGTAGGCTACTGTGTGTCCACTGATGCACACCTTGCTAGAACTCTGTAGTTTGGCTAGGCTGCATCCTCTTTACTTTGTTGTGTTTGGACTTTTGACTCACCTGAAGATTTGACAAATGAGGCTGATGCACTAGAGGATGTACTACGTGAAAAAGAAGGTAAAGGCTTTGCTTTTTGTTTACTTGCTGGGAACTGTATCTGCTTGTAATGCAGTGGCTTGTGCTTGAAATTGACAGCGGCTGCAGTGTCTTGACTTGTGCACAAAAGAGACAGCAGAGATTAATTCTTAAGTTTATGATTCTCAAAATCACAATCTGTTAAAGTGTTTTCTCTTTTTTAACTCAATTTAGAATAGAATTTTTTTAAATATTGGGACACTGGAATATCTTCTTTTTCCAAGTAAAGTGACCACTTGATGTTCATAGCAAAACATTCATGTACTGTTGTGTTTTCTAGAATTTTTCCTGTTTTGTTCAAATAGTGCAACATAAAATCCCAAATTAAGTTTTTCTTAAACAGCTGAATGTGTGTTAAACTTTCTTTGGTCCTCAAAGAAAGCATTAACTTTGAGAGGAGTATCAGTCTTCACTTCATAAAGGCTTCACTCCTTACAAACATACCAGAAAGGAAAACTGAGGAATGGCAGGCAATTAGACAGAAAGCATATTATGTCCATGTTTTACAACTTGCCTCATATAGCCTCAAGGAAGCTATAGGGACCCCGCCAAAGCTGCCATTTGTTTACACTCATTCATTTACACATCAGCACACACATTTGAGTGTCCTGAATAATGCCTTTCTTCATTCATAAGTGATAAGAAAATGCCAAGCACTGGTCCTGAACACCTACCTAGAAAATTACATGCACTGCACTCAAGACTCCATTCATTGTAATCTGACCTTCCTTAAGTCTCCAAGCCCCCTGTCTCTTTCACACCTCCACCTGCGTCCTCCCTCTGTCTTTCTGCTCCCTCCCTCTTCGATGCTTCATACTGTCCCTTCTTCATTTCTCCACAGTCCCAGTACAACTTGCTGAGCAGCAGCATGGAGAGCCTGGGGAGTCGTGCAACATCCGCCAGCCCCTACAGCTCCGAAAACGCCTCTTCGTCAGCCGTGCCCACCCCCTCACCTTACTCCCAGCCCAACTCCACCTTTGAGGGCCTTTCTCCTGCCCCGGCAATCCCCTCCAATACTGACTACCCGGGGCCGCACACCTTCCAGGTGTCCTTCCAGCAGTCCAGCACTGCCAAGTCTGCCACATGGACCGTGAGTACTCACTTTTTTTGGCCTTGATGAGCAGCGACTGTGTCTGTACATACAAGTGGCTTCTCTCTTTCTGTCTCTCCGTCTACCTCACATGCACATCAATATTCACACAAAGACGCTCATTCTCACACACTCTTTCAAGCCTGCACATGTGCAGGCGTGCTGTGTTCAAGCAAAAGTAGAGTATGATTCAGTGATTGATCTTATCCTCCCATCACCTCATCAAGCCTGTGTGATGCATGTAACAGAGAAAGTTTTTGGAAAGTTTATCTTGTGTGTCTTCGTATTTCTGGCAGTTCTATTCAGCAGTCCATAAATGAATAAAAATAAATAAATAAAGATTGCTGTAGGCTGTATTGTCTTCTGGGGATATACATTTTTAGAACTTAGTTTATAACAATTTGTGAAAAGTAAGACAATTTTAATATCATATCTTACTTTTATTAAAATCAATTCATGAATATATTTTATCACATTGTGATATAAAGATGTTAACAGTGGCATTGAGAAAAGACTGATTATATATAACCTGCTGTGTGTAATTTTATAGCAGAAATGACTTTGAAGGATTTGTTGAAACTTGGGGGGGGGGACACATGTTGATCAGAGAGAATATCCTGCATATCTGCATACAATAGAAATATTATAAACAGAATGAACTCAAGTTATATCAGCACTGGAAGCTGCATAAATCAGAAGAACCGGAACACAAATGTTTACATAAGAAGCATAAGCAACTATTGTATAATGTGATGGTGGCGAGAGAAAGGTGAAATGGGAGCTGTGCAGTTTGTCTTGACCTGATGAGAAGTTTCATGCAAGAAAGGTGTCAACTCCGACTGTCACACAGTTGACCTCCCTGAAACATGAGGAATGAGAGGCAAACTGCCCTTCCTTCACTTTATTTACGTGGGTATATGTGTGTGTGTGTGTGTGTGTTGAGTTGTCTGTGTGAGTTCAAATCTATCTTTGAGTTAGACTTAAATCCTTCAAAGCTGTGTTTGCTTGAAGTAACCATGCGTGGTGGGCTCATTTACTCAGCCCTCAGTGATGTAACAGGATCCCCCTCTGGACATTAGAGTGGTGGTCTTTGACCTGCTGCTTTTCTTTTTCTGTCTCTTTCTTCCTCCTGGTCTTAGCACACACTCATGGCTGTCTCCTCTGGCGCCTAAAGTTTTTCTAAGTCCTGTCCTGAAATATGTCCATCATCTCCATTGTCTCCCTCACATCTTTTGACTTAGATCTTTCACACAACCATTCTGGGTACAGAGAATTTGTGTTGTAAAGGTTTGTGTTAGTGAGGAATCACTGCAATGAGCCAATGAGTTTATAGTTAAATTAAAAAAAGAAAGGAAAAAGGTGAATTTAAATCTAAAAGAAATGGTTGAAAAATAAACGTTTGTTTTTTTTTTTTCTCAAAAGAATTTTTAAAAAAAAACAAACCATAGGAACATTTGACCAATAACTTGCTGAGATTTGTGGTAAATGAATATGTACAATCCTAAGCTAAACTTTCTTCTCCATCATGGGTAAAACAAAAAAAAAAAAAAAAGTTAATTAGGATAGGATAGAGCTTTGTTGCCCACCAAGATGGAAAACTGCCCTCAGCTCACCAACACAGAACACACACACACACACACACACACACACACACACACACACACACACACACACACACACACACACACAATACAGTATCGCATAGCAGTAATAAAATGTTCTAGTACAAATGAGCTATAAAAAAGCACTTAAATAACAAATTAAAACACTTGAAATTTTCAAAATAAAAAGTTGAAATATTAATAAGTTTTGACTGAAATTAAAAGGAAGCTGCCAAAGATTAATCTGTACAAAAAAAAAAAAAAAAAAAAAGAAAAAAAATCAACTCCTCTGAATGGCTTTGGCTTGAACAGATGACATAAAAATGACAATCTTTTTGTTAGCAGAGAGAAAAGCTTTGGTTTCCCTTGTTGTCTCAGTCACAACAGCTTTTAATGTTTAATGACTAGATAGAAAGAAATGAGGACTTGACTTGCACACAATGTAAGAAATGGAGGACGAAGCAGCAATAAAAGGATTGTGAGGAAACCTGTGATTATTTGGATGCTTCATCTGCCATTAAGTAGAAACAATTAAAAAGAAGGGGAGATGACATGAGAAATTACAAGTTTTATGGAGTTTACTGTAATTTATCCAGTATACCTGATTATATGATTTGTTAAGAAAATAATTGTTATTGTGTTCTGGAAATCACTGAACACTTTAGAGGAAGTCAGAGTACAGCAAAAATATGTGTTTAACCAACAGAATAAGCTATTGTTTCTATAAAGCATTTGATTAAAATGTATTTTACAGTGAAACAGTGCAATAAATGCTTGCTCAGATCAATTTTTATAAAATATTCTGAAAATGCAGTCTGTTGAGAGAATTTAAAGGTTTGCAAAGTAAAGAGATTATGGTCAAGAATGAAAGGGGATTGTGTAGAAAGGGTATGTTTGCATGAAAACTTGTGTTTGTCTGAAATGTCTATGCAGATTTAGGTGTGTGTTTGTGCCAGATTCAGTAAAAGGTTCAGGTTTAAACTTTCTTGGGAAAAGGGGGGAAAAGGGGGCTGCCATAAAGGGATGAGATTGAGTCACCTAGTCTGAATGTAGTTAACAGTCTGTGAGTTTCATCCTCATTCCTTGTTGCCTTAGGCAGTGGGGAATGCCAAATGCCATAGGGGCATTTTCACTGTTAGCTGCCCCCCTTCCCACCCTGCTACCTCCCACCACGGGTGGCGTCTATTGCTTTGAAAGATTATGGGAACCTTAACTACCAATTGAATTAAACATTTCTCATCAAATTATTTCTTCTGAAGTTTTCGTCTTTAGGGTTGATCAAAGTTTCACTGCACACATGATTCACCATTCAAAAGAAAAAAGAAGATACAATCCTTTTTTCTCATTCATCATAATGTTTCCACATACAGTAAGTCCATCCAAGCCCACGTTAAGGTAGTTTGGTAATCCCACCTTGTCTAGTCAAGACACCACGCATTAGTGATAATAGCTCTGAAACTCTGACGATCTCCTGCCCCTTAGAAATAATGCCTCAGCTTGGATGCAGACAAACGTCACTTGGGTTGGAAATGAGATTTACAGTAACACCTCAGCATTGCCAAATTATAAGACCTCTATCCGACTCTCAGACTCAGTGCCTGTGCATGTGTTTGCACATGTGTTAGGAGTGGGGGGAACTGGGATGTGCTGGAGCTGCAGGCTTGAGCATGTACTGCGCAGTGGCTTGTGAGAAGCTGCTTTTCCCAGCTATTAGCGTCTCTCCGTTAGAACGCAGGTCCCAACATGTCCTGTACAATTCATCCTTCCTTTGCTTTCCCACTGCATCCAGCCACATCACCACTGCTCTTCCTGCCAAACATGGAATCTAGGAAAAAAATCACAAGATGAGACAGTTTTCACACATATTTGGTTTCTCTGAAGTGTGTTGCATGTGGCAACACACATAAGAAAAATGTATTAATTTGTTCCTGATTGTATAACTGTGTGACTGAACTAATTTTTATAAGGGTCGCTACCTGAGACTTACAGCTATAAACAATCAGCTGTTACTTATTTCCTCTCTCTTTAAAAGTGTTCAGTTTAAACATGGGTTTGGAAATATTACAGACTGGATTGTTATCAGTCCAGAATAAATAATAAGTTAGTGCTATGGTCAAGACTTTTTCACAGTTTCACAGACTGTGATTATCAGTACAATTCAATCAGTAAAGTTGGTAAAATTAATGGATTTATCATTTTCATATCTTAATTTGGTCATATAACTCCTTTAACATCAACCCATGATTTTAATGCAATATAACTGGAGAGTGTGAAAAAGAGTACATCTGTGGGTTGCATTTACACTCAGTCAGTTCTTTGTGTACATGCATGTGCATTAATGTATTTGATATTCGTGAACCAAATTTGCAGCAGGCAAGTTGCCGCTTGTGTTTATGGGTGGTGGTCTGACAATTATCACCTTGTCTGCAGGAGCCTGTCCCAACTTGTTTCTACTGGTCCACCATCAAGAAGAAGGGTTTGATGCATCAACCAGTGGCACAGATGCAAAAAGGGACCATATCTAGTTAGAACATTAAACAGTGTTTCTGTGAAGCTAATCGCAAATACACATTAACATCTGGACATTTTTTATTTCAATAAAAGTATTGATTTAATGTAACCATGGGCCACCAATACTGCCACGTATAAGTTAATATGAAGTGTATTTTCTGTGGTAAAACAGACTATGATCATGATGCAAAAGGAAGAAAAATGTCCACCCGGTATACTGACTTGTTTCAGAAATACATCATCATAGTTAGTTTGACTTCACAAAACTGTCAACAGATTTTACTGAATTACATCCATTAAACATCAGATATTACAGATGTTTTACAAGCGCTTACCCTCTGACCATATCTTTTCAAACAGTTGTTGCTTTAAATAGCTGCTCAATAGGTTCTAGGGCAGAAAAGGAAGCATGGTTATGTACCTTTACTACAGGAAAATATTTAATCTTGGCCTGCAGAAAAAGCATGTTTATACATTCATCAAAGTTTCATAATGAATGAACTCTTGTTCCCATTGCAGGGTTTTACTTCCTATTCAAGTTATTTATGCCATTATGTTGAAACACAAAGCCAGTGAACTTCATTTTTTTTCTATGCAGTGCAAAAATCAGTCAGCATGACTATACATTCCTGACTCCAGTAATGCTTCTCATGACAGCATCAAACCAGACTTTCTATACTTTTCTGGGAATGAACAGTAAAAGGTAATGGTGAAGAGTAAAGGAGATAATGTTATGTTGGGGTTCTTTTGGAAAGTAAACCAGTGGATTAATTCCCATGATGTTATTGCTGCAACTTAAAGAGTCCCCAAGTCCCCAAGTGTCTGTAAATAAGACACCTGGCACGCTGCTGCCAGAAAATGATTTATTCATGGTATAGACAGGCTGTTGAGACTTGTAACGGACAGGTAAATGGGAGCAGGCAAAGCTGTGCACAGTTATTTCCATTACCCTAAAGGCGGCACTCATGACTAAGGGTATGTGTGAACCGTATGAGTCTGCTCCAAGTGAGTGTGTGCGTGGTTGTGAAGGGTTTAAGAACATTTCACAATAATTAATGCTTGATGTACTTATAGGACTAACTCATCCCAGTTGCGTCGGGTCAGAAGCAAACATGTGTCTGGACTTTAAGTAAAATATTTTTTAAAAACAAACCAGAAAGATAGAGTACTCTGAACCTAATATTATAACTTCAGTTGCAATTTTTAAGTTCCAAGTCATAAAAAAATTAAACCTATTATCTGGTTTAAGTCTGAGGTAATGTGACCTACTGGTGAGACTGTAACTTAAAGTAGTTAGTCCTTTTAACTCATGTGCCTCGTGTAAAGTAAGCCATAAGAGAGATTGCACTTTCACAAAAGAAAGACTTTAAAACAATGATTTGAAACAAGCCTTTCCTTCTTGAGTCCTTAATATAAGTCAAGATCAAGCAAACACTTCAAATAATCTGTCAGACCCTCGTTATCTCTCAGAATTTCATTTTCTTTCTAATCCAATCAAATCTTTCTTTTGAAAAATTTGCAAAAAAGGATGTTTGCAAAGCATTTTTGGTTAATGAATATCGCTGAGACCAGGCTTCTCTTTAACTCCTCGTTATTCTTCAAATAAATGCTGATTATGTTTAGCACATAAACCACTCTAAGTTGCTTAATTTCCCTCTTTTTCTCAAAGTTTACAATCTCTCCTGATTATGAAATTTGAGAATAGCCTCTATTCTCCACTTTATAAAACTATTTTACATGCTGCATTGCAGCTGCATATACAATTATTATGCCACAGGGAGTGCTGTTGCATTTTTGTTCAGGCCCATCAGAGCAAGTCTACACAGGACAGAACAGACTTCTTGGTTTTTCCTGGAAGGATTTTGTTGGGGCATGTTATGACTATTCCATTCCTCGTGATTTCTTTTGAATCATCTGTTTCTGGCCTTTACACACATGCACACACATATGCATGCATGTGCATGTTTAAATGCTCGTAAACTGGGGAATTAGTGAAGATTTGGCTTTTACACAGATCAGCATATTTTCAGTTTAACCCGTTAGTGACGGGCCAACCTAGAGTATTCCTGCTCAGCATCTGAGCTCTTTGTTTTTTGTTTTTTTTAACTTACACGCTACCATTTACATTATTTGGCATCTATATCCACAAATTCCTTCTGTTAGGTAATTATAGTTCATTGTTTTTATGACATTAAAATCACTTTTACAATTTTTAAAATTTGTGGTTAACCACACAGCAAAAAGTTTCCTGATTAAAGGAGTTTGTATGTTCTCCAAGGTATTCTCCAGATACTGCGGCTTCTTCCCAAAGTCCAGAAATATGCATGATGGATTAATTGATGATATATGTCTTCAATGTTTTGAATATCATTTGCAGCTGTTATTAGAAAAATACTATACTTCGTATTAGTGATGCAGATCTCATTCTGCTGTTATTACTGTCATGCATTTTATGTTTTATCTGAATAGGAGCCATGCAAACTGCATAACATATAAATTGGAAGGTAGCATTCACAGAAAAAAACTGCAACAGACCAGTTTTTATGTTTTAAAAGTTTCGGGGCAATCTAGTTTTTAGCCCTTCGGTTTTTCTTTTACTCACAAACTTGAAGTGATTATTAACAGTATGAGGTCAAATACGTTATTCGACAGGTATGTTCTCCTTTTCTTTCCAGTACTCTCCCTTGCTGAAGAAGCTTTACTGTCAGATTGCCAAAACGTGCCCAATCCAGATTAAGCTGTCCTCAACTCCTCCACATGGCAGCATCATCAGAGCCATGCCAGTCTACAAAAAGGCTGAGCACGTCACTGAGGTGGTCAAACGATGCCCCAATCATGAACTAGGACGAGACTTTAATGATGGTATGATCACCAAAACCTGTTGTTTGACAAGAACACATACTGTAGCCTGACATTACACCTTACACAAGATTAAAATATAAAGAGTACACTTGAGTTGTCTTGTCCTAATCCATTTTTTGTATTTAAATTGAATTGTGATTTGCCTTGGATCAACCACCTCACCTATTTTTCTTCATTTTCCCCTCAGGTCAAACAGCCCCAGCAAGTCACCTGATCAGAGTGGAGGGGAACAATCTCTGTCAGTATGTGGATGATCCTGTGACGGGCAGGCAGAGTGTTTTTGTACCCTATGAAGCTCCCCAGGTTGGCAGTTCAATATAGTTAACTACTCTTTTGTACATCAGAGACACACTGGAATACATTGAGGACTTTAACGCATGATTGGAAATTATGTGGGACATTAATTATTGTACTTAAGAGCTGGATCCTTGTTGAAATATGTTATTAAACACTTGGGTAGAGAGCCTTTGACTAAAATGTGAGGTGTGGATCACCCCCCCCCCCCCAAGCAAGCACAATGATAAGCAAGTATGTGATTGCACCTAAGGAGGGTAATGAAAGGAACAACTGTCTCTTCTCACATCCAAGTGAACTGCAACACTTCCCTCTGGTGGTGAATTGGTGTTTGAAAAGAATAGAACAATAAAAACGCTGTAATTCGTTCATGTTTCAGGTCGGCTAAGATATTGTCCTGAGATATTGTCCTGCTTTGTGTTTCAGGTGGGGACCGAGTTTACCACTATCCTCTACAATTTTATGTGTAACAGTAGCTGCGTTGGTGGCATGAACAGGAGACCCATCCTCATCATCATCACTTTGGAAACCAGAGAGTAAGCCAAGAAATTACACACTTCTATCCAGATACATCTTAAACAATACGTTTTCAGCTTTTTGACACTTTGTTCTTTCTCAAACTTGTTTCTTCAAAATCTCAAACCCATTAAAGTAAGCATGTGAACATAATACAAGAGAAAGTGAAAGTTAACCACGTACGAATGGAAATATATGCTTGAATGACAAATGCAGTTGTTCTTTCTGTCTCACCCTCCTTTAATGGTCACATCATTCACCAGAACACAGAAGACATTACGGCTGAGTTTTAAATAAAAATATTTCTGTCTCAACTCATCTCTTCAGTGGCCAAGTGTTAGGCAGAAGATCATTTGAGGGTAGGATATGTGCATGTCCTGGCCGAGATCGCAAAGCTGATGAGGACCACTTCAGAGAACAACAGGCTCTCAATGAGAGTGTGGCCAAAAATGGCAGTGGCAGCAAACGCAGTGAGTTTAAAGAAACTAGTGGATGCATACAAATTGCTGACAAATGTTATCATTTAGAAATCCAGTGGCCTTTTAGCAGGTGAATTTTATGGATGAATGAAAGTCTATGAAACCTCCTTTTTTCTGTTTCTATTTTCTACAGACTTTAAACAAAGTCCACCAAATATTTCCAACCCAAATATTAACATTAGGAAACGGCGGCATGGAGAAGAAGAGATTTACTACATCCCTGTAAGAATTTGTTTTATTACTGCATGATTTTCAATAAACTACTAAGCATAAGGATCAGGTAACAAAAACAAATGTTTTCACAGCTTTGGAAACAAAGATTCAGTAAATATGTCTCCCGACCTTGCTTATAATACTGCATGTTCCTGTGTTTGTGAGCAGGTTCGTGGTCGGGAGAACTTTGAGTTGTTGATGAAAATTAAAGACAGTCTGGAGTTGGTGGAGCTGGTGCCTCAGCCACTGGTGGACTCCTACAGACAACAGACACAACAGCAGCTGCTGCAGAGACCGTGAGTCATTTTAACTCAGATACACCAAAATATAGTTAATTGGTTCTTGACAATCTGTATTGAGGTTTGGACTGAAAAGATGAGTGTATGCATGGTTGTCTCTATGTGTTAACTTATTGAAGGACTGGTGATCACTGACCAAGCAGTAGTAAAAAGCAGGTGGAAGGAACGCGTCAAGCGTTGCCTTTGCCATTTTCTGTTAAACCGATCAATTGCGACATTATCCTTTTTACGTTCCATTCTATTTCAGCTTTTCGGTGGTTTATGCACATAAAATGTTTATTTTCTTTAAAGAGTACAGAGCAGCTCTCTCAATAAACCTTAATTATTGATGCAGTCAAATTGGAGTCTTATGAACTCAGTACTATTTATGCTCCTTCCTATAACTTCTGCAACATCCTTCTCTTTCCAATAGGAGCCATATAGCATCCCCCTCCTGTTATTCTCCCTTGTCCAGCATGACCAAGATGCATTCGCACGGAGGCCTTAGCAAGCCACCCTCAATCCATCAGATGGTGGGACAACAGCCTCAGCAACACCCAAATACCAACCACTCCATGGCTCATATGGGTGAGTGTTTAATGTACAGTATGTGTGTGGTGTGTGATTTAATTAAAATTTGATTCACAAACAAAGGCATTGTTTTAAAATCATCTGTTAATAAGCACGCTCCTTTTTTCCCCACAGGTCCAAACATGCTCAATAGCAACCACTTGCAGGCCAATGGTGAGATGAACGATGGCCACAGCAGTCAGAATATAGTGTCTGCTTCCCACTGCAGCCCACCCCCTCCGTATAACCCTGACCCCAGCCTTGTCAGGTACCTCACCCTGCAGTGACATTCCTTCCTTTATCCTGTAAAAGGCGAGCAGAAAATAAGATGCACTTGTTGGGTTAAATACTAATTCGTGGTGTTGATACCAAAACAGCTTCTTTGTTTGGCCATGTTAAAGTCCTCTTGTTTTAGACTGAGCTGTTTTAAAGTGATAATTTGATGTAATTGTGGCTGCTTTGTAAAGGCTTGCAGTTACATTCCTTTTTACATCCTTAGCTGTTGCTATGATGCAGGTCTGCTGGTGAAATGGCAGCATGATTATATTGTATATACATTTCAAATAAACTGGAAAAAAAAAAGCAGTAAATGAAAGACTGTTATGGGGGTAAGTCTAGTCAATAATGTGTTAAGTGCATTTTGGTTCTCATGTGGCCATAATTTAGCAACCATGCTACAGGGATTATCATGTCATGCATCTGAAATCCTTCACACTGTCACTGTATAAATGGCCATCATTTGCAATGCACTACAACATTTTTCTTTTAAAGAGATGTTTAAATCCTATTTAAGTTAAAGTTGTTTTATTTTCTTCATATATATATATATATATATATATATATATATATATATATATATATATATATATATATTAAGATAATGTATCAATTCAGTCACTGGACTTGCTGACATAAAGTTGACATTTTTTATACAATGGACCTTGTCCTTTTTTTGTTTTCTAGATTTTTATGTTAAGTGAGCAGTTATATTGTACAGTCAGACTTTTTTTGTTCTATTTCCTTTGTATGTTACCGAAACTTTAACATTTCATGTATTTATAATAAAGGTTTTTCACCAAAGCACGAATGGCCCATGAATCGTTCATATAAATGCTTGTTTATGATTTTGATTCAACTGCATCCATCAAAATGAATGTCTGAAAACTTGATGCTAGAGCTATGCACTAAATCTGTCACTTCGTCTTAAAATACACTTTAATATTTTGAGTATATTATAAAATTTGACATAAGAGAGTGTGTGTCCTGCTTTTCTCCAAAACCAAAACTGACTCTCAAGTCTGGATTTTATTTATTCTGCTCAAAAACATTCTGTTCATTAGTGTTCATGATTTGATTTTCATGTTTTAATCCAACTTGCACCTTTTTGCTTTGCTCTAAGCAGCCCTGCTTTTCTCCCCATACAGTTTTCTCACCAGTCTGGGCTGTCAGAACTTCATTGAGTACTTCATCTCACAAGGCCTCCAGTCTATCTACCATCTCCAAACTCTCTCTATGGAGGTAAACACTGCTGAACTTAGCATCTCACACCACATGAACAATGATTGTTCTTTAATTATTTTGTGTATTACGCTTCATAAAGAAAGATTAAAAATTTGTGGAAAAGTGAAAGAATAGAATTAGAAATTATTTTTCAAGCCTTATTCCAAACTTGTTTTGTTTAATGGAAAGAGTTTGTAATTACTAGTTATAGAGCCGTAATTCAAGATGAAGACCAAATATCTGTTGTACCTAAACACAAAACGATGCTCTTTCACCCTTATTTTCATGGCTGTGCTCTTATCAGGACTTAGGAGCACTGAAGATACCTGAACAGTCCCGTATTGCCATCTGGAGAGGCCTACAGGACATGAAACAAGGTGCTTCCCTCCAGCTTCCCAGCTCTACTCATCACCATGACTATCACGGCCAGCAGCTGCTTCGCTCCAGCAGCAACATGGCTGCCTCTGCAATGGCAGCCATTGGTGCCACGGGTGGGGAACTCCAACGTCAACGTGTCATGGAGGCTGTGCACTTTCGAGTCCGCCACACCATTACTATCCCTAACAGGTCTGGTGTTGTTGGGCCGTCAGGAATGGCAGCAGCTGCTGATGAATGGACTGACTTTGGTTTCGACATGCCTGACTGCAAAGTCTCACGTAGCAAGCACTCCATCAAGGAGGAATTCATGGAAAGCGACGTTCACTGACAGCAAAAGATACTCTGACTGCTTTACTTATGTCAACATCATCCAATTACCAATAAGTAGTCTTCAGTGCTTACGTGTCACTCTCATGGCTAAGAGCAGTGATTTTTTTTTCAGAGATTCAACTTCCATTTTTCATGTCTGATACTTTTAGAATGAAAACGCCTTGAGTTTTACTAGTTGTTTCACTTGCAGCCAGGAGCAGCAGATTTGACTAGAAAAATGATTTCTCTCCCATCTGTAATAGCATTCTCAATGCAATCCCATCATACACTTTTTGGAACACTGATTAGTGTGAAGAAATTTTGTCTGGGTGCATTGTGCAATAATATGTGACACTTTGTTAGTTTTTAACGGTGATGTCAGAATAGGTAGGCCTCCACAATCAGGTTTATGTTTAAAAAAAAAAAAGAAGCTATCATTACACTTATTTATTTTTCCTTTCAGTTTTCTTTCACCTGTACAGATGTATACTAACTCTATAATATAAATGGTTTGGATTAGATGTGGTTGAAATGAGTATTTAGATCGTAATATCCTGTTTGAACTAAATGTATAGAACCAAATAGTAAATCAAACCCATAGCTACAAAATCAAAGTCACATGTATTTGTAATAGCAAAGTGAGAACCTCTGGTTCTGTATGTTTTCATTTCTATGAAGATTTGTTCGATCACCTTGGCATTGATAGTGAGTACATTGATACATTAAAATTGAGTATTGCTTCCAGTTTTTTTTTTTTTGTTTGTTTTGTTTTGTTTGGTTTTGTTTATTTTGCTTTAATAAATTACAGAGATTAGTTTGTTCAATTGTGTGTACTATCACACTTGCAAACTGTTAAAACTCAAGACATCATAGACAGTATTATATTGTAATAGCAGGGTATTAACTAGATTTGTGAAAAATACATCCTTAGTTTATCAAGACATTTCACTGTATTTGAAAACACTTGCAGGGCAAGGTCCACTTGTATTGATTATGGCAAATTGTGTACCAAATCAAATTGTGTACAAATTGTGTATGTTTAATGACACTTATTTGTAAATATTTAATGACAACATTCCATTTTTTTTCTTGATTACCAATAATCTAGGTTAAACATTTACCAGTGTCAAACTTTGTTTGTAGTACTTTCTGCCATCTTCAATTTTCTAAGGTCCCTTCTTCCAAAGAAAATATATACTGTCGTCCATTAACCACAAACTGGTAAGACAAGAAGCACTTTAATGCTTAAAGGGTGAACTAAAATAGGATTGTCAGTATTATCAATTTCGAATGTGTAAATAGAAACTAATAATGTTCCTGTTTTTTTTTTTTTTTTTAATATTATTATTATGTTTTGTAAGGAGATGCATGATGTGTACCTATGTATAGTTGTTCGTACATGTTTTTGTTGTTGTTGTTGTTTCTGTGGGTTAGCATATTATTTGTTTTAAATATTGCCTTTCTTCCTTCTCTTTCTGAAAAACAATAAAATGAGTTTCAACTTATGGTCTTTGTTTTGAAAGGTCAAAAGTGAATGTAAACGTTTAAGAAATTGTGAACGGAACATTGCATTTTAGTCTTTACAGCTGTTAATTTTAAGTCTAAAGGCGTGGATATGCAACTGCAGTTTTTCATGGTGCGTTCGCTCACGGTCCGTGAGGATGTCGTCGCGTTTCAGGACGGCATAGTTTTCGAGGCTCTACTAGCCTTCCTGATCTGATCCTCGCGGAAGTACTGACGTGTTCACAGCGATCCGCGCAGAGGTGGCTAGTGTAGCTAGCTAGATAGAGCCGGGTAGTGACACAGCGGCCGCATCAGGTAAGAAAGGACCGTCATTGTTGATTTTTGCTGTGATTGCTGACACAACCAAGATGCACTGATAGGTACTGACTTGGCTAAACAAATTCTAAATGTTTTTGTATTGCGGTCATTACAGACACGCTACAAGAGAGTTATTTTATTTCAACTGTGCTAAATTGCTAGCTGTTGGCAACGTAGCACTGCCTCACCGGAAGTGAGTTGTCAGTCCTCCAAACGCAATGGCGGTATATGTAGTTTAAAGATCTCATGATGACTTGAGCTTGCAAAGGAACGAGACACTGACGAACTACAACTTCTTCTACTATCTTCTGTTAAACGTTACGCAGGATTTTGGGAAGTGTAGTTACTTTTTATTCTATTTCTGGCTGATTGTCTTCTACGAAGACCTGACAAGAACTACACAACCCATATAAGCTGTAATTTGGGCCAAAGGGTAACGCACATTTACATGGCTAGTTAGCCATTTCTGTTGCTAATTTGTAAGCTAATGCAAATTTTCAAAATGATATAACTGTCAAAATGTTAGCATCTCTAATTTATTTTGTTTTTGACATTAAGTTTAGGTCTACCAGCGAGCGAATTTCATAATTACTAGTGGTAGATAACCTTACAAGCTAAGCTTGTTAGCTAGTAACACTGGCAATGTTAGCTAGCTACAACCAGACATAGTCCTGCATGATTAATGTTTCACAGATTAGTTACATTGTTGAAATTAAACATGGTAACAAACACGGTAACATGGCAACACGATTGTTAAATAATCGAAAACATGACCCCAGATTGCGATGTGCATTGTACATTTGGTGGCTGACGATACCTAAAGATTAATGATTTAATCTTTAAAACAGAAACAAACCGAGAATTACAGTCTCCAGATTAAGTTGTCAAACATGGATCTTTTGTTTAGATTATAAGGTATGTCTTTTATACATAGAGTTTGGAGTAATAAAGGCATCCCCCTCCCCCCGTGCGGTTTTTACCAGGCTAAATGAATATCACCATGATTTTTAGGTACTGATTAAATGTACTTTTATAATGCAGTTTATCTCCGTTGACTGACTATCTTCATTCACGTCATCATAACACAGAGAGTACAAGAGACAAGCAATGGGCTCAGTTTATATAGATAAATTGTGTATTACTGCCTAAGTCTTAGTGGACAAGTTAGTTCCTTGTTTCCTCAAATCCCTTTAGGTAAGTTGATAAAATACACCTGTTTTAAAATTATGTCAAAATGAACACTAGACTTGTGCTTTATAGATGATGACACACTATGTCTTAGTTTACTATTGTACAGCTCTTTACAAAACTTTTTTTTATTTTCGCTGGCAGAATGTCAGAAGGGGACAGTGTTGGAGAGTCAATCCATGGCAAACCATCTGTAGTCGCTGCCTTTTTCACAGGGATTGGACAGGTAATATGCCTATGACTTAGATCTTAAATACTTCATAATAAGATCTGAAGTGTAATTCATGTACAACAGGAATGTTTCCATGGTCATTTTATATAACTTGTGTTTTATATATGATTTAACTTTGGTGGTATTCTCTGTAGCATGGTTTCTTTCTCTTTATTACTGTAATAGGTCTATCAGTCATGGCTTGACAAGTCAACACCATTCTATGCGGTGCGATGGGCAGTCACTCTACTACTTACTCTTGTCTACATGATCAGAGTGTACATACTACAGGTAATATTTTTGTCTTGGTTTATGATAAAATTTGTTCTGCTGTGTCTTTTGTTTTGTTTTGTTTTTTTTACTCATCCAAGGTGAAAAGTTGGTTTGAATGTAAAACTTGAAGTCCCTTTTGTATTTTATTCATATTTTTTTTATACAAATGGTAGGATGTTGGTAGATTTTGCTTAATGTTCATTGATAACAAGCAAAACACTTTTTTTTTTTTTTTTTTTCCCCCCAAAATTTATTTACCTACTCTACTGCTACAGTCTATGAAAAATACCATACTCGCGTATGCAGTTCTTTGGTAACACTGTCTGTGTTTATTCCATGTTCAGAAATACTTTTAATCTAGTATTTTTCATTTGCTGCTTTTCAGGGGTGGTATATTGTAACATACGCTTTGGGAATCTACCATCTCAACCTGTTCATTGCATTTCTATCGCCAAAAGTGGACCCCTCACTGCTTGATGAAGGTAAGCTGACAGAATTACATCTAGCAGTTTTCTGTTTTCATTTTATGTTCTTGTTATAAAGGCTCCTTGAGATCAGGCTTGCGACCATGATTTTTATTTATTTAGGCTTTTGATTGATTTCAGATATGCTTAATTTTAATTCCAATAGAGGCCTGAGTAAAAATGGATGCCATCAAGTCTTTTTCTTTCATACAGGAATAGTTGCTATTGGATATGAAACCACTCTGTCATATTGTAACCTCTTTCTCCTGCAGATGATGGCCCATCCCTTCCTACCAAGCAGAACGAGGAGTTCCGCCCTTTCATCAGGAGGTTGCCTGAATTTAAATTCTGGTAAGAGTCTAGTTCAGGGTCTGGCCATTTGTTACCCTCACTCACAGAGTGATTGCAAATAATTTCTTTTAGAATGACCTATGTGGTGAAAAATAAGTCATGCAGAGCTCATTTGGAAGAGGATGTAGCTTTTTAACATAAACCAGAGATAGTAGGTTAAGATCTCCTTTGCATTTGACACAATGAGATGGTGCATCCTTGTAATCCACAGAATATGTACATAACACAAGTTTTTAAAAATGCTTTAAATATATAACCTCCTGATATTTCTAAGTGTGACTTGAAGAAGTTTCATAACTGCTGCTAAATTCTTTGGTTATGTGATGATTTTATAAAAGTCTACTTACAGGAACTTGTTTATTTTGCATTAAGGCCACAGTTCAGCGTTGAAGCATTTTTGATAGTCTGTACTGGTTATGCAAATTCTGAACTCTCTTTTTTTTGCACTAAAACAGGAAGGAAAAAGGGCTTCTGTCACTTATATCGTTGGCAGTTTGATGCAACAGATGAACACTTTTGCTGTCTTCGTGTTTCAGAATAATTTAGAATAAAGGTTTTAGTGCACTGTAACAATTCTGCCAAGATTTTAAGGGCAAAGAAGATTATCTTTGAAGAGATTTTAGTTTTTTTTT
Source organism: Telmatherina bonti (assembly GCF_933228915.1). Classification (NCBI taxonomy): domain Eukaryota; kingdom Metazoa; phylum Chordata; class Actinopteri; order Atheriniformes; family Telmatherinidae; genus Telmatherina; species Telmatherina bonti. Next base: position 18,518,908 of record NC_136622.1, on the reverse strand, counting down.
CTCTTTTTTTTTTTTTTTAAGCTATTACCTCCGCAATGTCATTTAAAATAAGTTGCTGATAAATCCAGACCTTTAGAGTTGTAATTTCAGCTTCGGCTTCTAGCCAAAGTCAAATCCTACCTAAGAACAAATCTAGAAAAAGTTATCCATGCTTTTATTACATAGTGCTTAGATTATTGTTACTCACCCAGAGTCAGAATTGATCAGTTAGAGCTCAATCGTCTGCAGCTTGTTCAGAATGCAGCAGCTTGTCTCCTAACCAGGACTCAAAACACCAGAGCTTTTCTCATTTCACTGGCATCCAGTTAGGTACAGAAAGTTTAAATTATTATCTACAAATACATCGTTATATGTAAGACTTCCCTTTTGAATTCCTAAAATAACCTCAGATGACACTTCTTGTTTCATTTAGTAGATTGCTATTACACTTTGACTTATTATGAATTAATATAATTATATCTTTACTTAAATAAGACGTGTATATGACATTTCTTAAGAAGCATTTTGGATCTTATCAGTTGAAATGCAGCTGCTGCCATGTGAATTAAGAATTTTCATTTGTCAACAATATGGTGGAGATGTCCTCCTGCTTAGATTTGAGTTGTCACCATTTTACCATTTTACCATGGAATCACTTTTATAAGCAACTTTCCTTTAAGTAGTTAGTAGTTCTTTGTGACTACCTGAATGTGTTGTTGTTTTTACGAATGAATTTTTAAATTAGATTTCATATTGCTGAATATGGCACATTAAGTGGATAACCAAGTTCAGGATTCTTTACAAAGTATGCTCCTTCGATTGCACAAATGTGGTCCCATTGATTTAACTGAAAACATGTTTCTTTTCTCACCAGGCACTCAGCGACAAAAGGCATCGTCATCGCCATGATTTGCACATTTTTTGATGCCTTCAATGTGCCAGTGTTCTGGCCTATACTTGTAATGTACTTCATCATGCTCTTTTGCATCACCATGAAGAGGCAGATTAAGGTAAGACACTGAAATACCTATAGTGCATGTATTGTATATAATAACTGTGCTTGCATTAGGCAAACAATGAAAGTGTAATGACAACCCTGCAGTCCATCAGGTTAGAAAATTCGTAGCTAATACAGGAAGCGTATCTATGCTGTATGCACGTGAACGACATCCTCGGTGTCAAACTATATTTAGTAATTTTATCAAAAAAGATTATTTAATCCTTAATACAACTAAATGTTTTAATATCCATAAAGCTCCCTCTTTTTAAATTATATTTTATTAAATCTGTTATTATACTAGATGTTTTTTGTGCCACCCCCCCCCCCACACACACACACACACAAGTCCAACACATAGGTGCAGTTGCTGATAATGTTTTGTTTTATCCTGCCTGTTACTAATATTGTTGTTTTTAACCTTTTCTAGCATATGATCAAGTACAGATACCTACCCTTCACACACGGGAAGAGGACATATAAAGGCAAGGAAGACACAGGGAAAACTTTTGCTAGCTAAGAACTCCCACTTACCCTTTGTCTCTTTCTCATTTGAAATTTATTGGTCACAGCTAGTGGGAAGTGACAAGGATTAGTTTTTTTTGTTTGTTTTGTAAACTGGACAGTAACATGAAAATATAACATAAAAAACCTGAGTATTGATCCATGTTTTGTGGTGTTGGATGAGGGTGTGAGCAGCATGGATCAAAATAGTCTTGGAATATTGCCTTGCCGATTTTTTTTTTTTTTTTTTTTTTTTAAATTTTTTTTTTTTTTTAAGATTGGTTTTTCATTTATTAAGTAGCAGGTGAAACTCAGTGCTGCCTTTTGCCTTTTTAACCCCTTTAGCAAAGTGAATAGTCATCAAGAAAGAACCAGACTGAAAAAAACTTGCAGTAAAATTGATAATTTTCTGTTCTTTCATTGATGAGGATTCTGGTGCATCATCCTCTTCCAATCTGCCAACTTGGATTAACATGTTGCTCCTACCTATTTGTACCAACTTGAACTCTATTGAAAGTCAGTGAAGTTTAGTTGCAGAGCGTGTGATAAGATGTAAGGTGAAATTTAATTTAAAATGAGTCTTCACATGAAACAAATTAATATTTTGTCATTAAACATGCTGCTCTAACTAACATGTGTCTGAGGCAGTTGCTCTCCATGATACATCAAACAGTTTGGAGTAGTTAGTGACATTTCATCTGAATATGCATTCATGATGGGCACAAAACATCAGAACTAGTGGCACTTGACACTAATCATATTTGCATAATTTGATTCACAAGTGTCAAGATGGATTATTTTAATAGGATATTTAAATCTTCAGTCCTCTTCAAAATGACTGAATGCCTAAGTCCATGAGGGTGTTACTAATCTAAAGTCTCCTGTAGTCTGTGATCTACCTTAAATCAGTCTTTTTCTACATTTGCGCCATTAAGAGTTGAAGGATGGGACACGGTTTCACGGAGCACCTCTGTAAACTAAAATAAAAAAATATTTTTGAGTTTGTAAATGATTTGATGGGATGGGGGGAGGGGGTAACAACTTGAAATGTCAACTCAGTAAACTTACTTTACCTCACACTTTTACACCATGTGAAGAATCTTTCCAGAAAATTTTTGTCTTCAAAGTTTAGTAACCAGTATTCAAGTGTGATTCAAGACATGGTCATCCTGGGGTTACAGTCTAGAAAAGAACTTTATCCCAAAGACCTTTTCTCTTTGGAGCATTTGCCCATCTGTGCTCCAAAGACTGAGGTCTATTTGGTTGGTGTAGACTAGGTCTTGTTGTCCTGTATAATCTGTGTTTACTTTGAAGAAGAAAAGTGGTAAATATAGTCATTCCAAACAAACTGTTGTTCTCTTTCTTTTGCAGAGGAAACATAGGAAAACAAAGATTGAGAGCTTTTATTATAACAAATGGATGACGTGGGTGGCGATCACATTCTTTTCTATGAACCTTTTGAGTTTCTTTTCTTATCACAATGCTGGGAATCTGTCATCACAAAATTTTGATTAACACTGTTGTAAGGGATCAGAACATATTCATGTAAAAAGTTGGTGTTTCAAAAGGGTTGTCTGGACTTCTGTATATACAGTATATATATTTTAAGATATAATTTTTGAGATAATTTTTATTTAGTTTCTTTTTTTTTTTCATCAAGCCACCAAACTGTTTGCAAGTGTTAAAATCCATTTTAAGTTGAAACTGATGAGAGCTAAACTGGTAAATTGGGTTCTAGAGATGGTTAATGTTTTTCATGAATTGCATGACATTTACTTGTGCTACAGTTGAAAACAAAAAGTTGTTTTTAATAACTTAAGTGTAATCATTTTTTTTTTCTTTTTTTTTCCACTCCAAAGCTATTAAAGAGGCTGTGTCCCTTCTAACAGTACCAAAGTGTCTTTATTTTACATTTGGGAAGGTTGTGGAAGGTTTCTGTTTATGTAGAAATGACAAAAAATATATAGTTTCAATTCAATTAAACTTTATTTATATAGCATCAAATCACTGCAATGCCATCTCAAGACGCTTTACAGACAGGAAAAAAAAAAAAAGACATATTGAAGACAATTCATAATAGGCTGTATACAGATTGAGTTGGAGCTCCAACTTAATCTCCGAGTTTAATTCTTGGCTCGCTTTAATTCTCTTTTTTTATATACACTTTTTTTTTCACCTTTGTGTTAATATTTGTGTGGACTATTAATGGGCTATTTGCGGTTTTAATTATTAGTGCTAATCTAAATCTTGTATGCTTCACATAAACTTGAGCAGCATGATATTAGGTGAATTCCTTTTTATTTGAATTAATCAGATATTACAGTGATGTATTCATAACAGTTAGTCTATTCCAAGTCCATGACAATAATCAGAAGTCAACCATCCACCAGTTGAGCTACTGTGAAGATATGAGACAAGTTAAGTTGGGTTTATATAAAGTGTGGAATACCATGACAGTAAAACATCAAGTGGGTTATCTTCAGGATATGAATGAATTTGCTGTAAAGCCATCAGTTTTAGCTGGAAGGGGATTTTGTGATTGCAGGGATGTTTTGATAAAACTTCCCCTAAGACACCAGCAACTGTCTCCTGTTCCAGGTAAGTGAAAGATACTTTAATATCTTTCTGAAGCAGCTATAATTTTTTTTTAGAAGATCTTTATTTAACCATTCAAGTGAAAAAGCTTCTCAGATTTGTGACACATTTTCATTATCTACGTCTGTCATTGCAAGAAACCCTTCATGTGATTAACTTCAGAGTTCGTGCATTAGTTGCATGCTAAAATATTGGTGCCATTAAAAGCAGTTTGCATGGGGGGGGGGGGGGGGGGGGTGTGCTCACTTGGTCATATTTGCACAATCACACTCGTCTTTGAAACATTCCTCATGTTGCTGACAGTCACTGTTTTCACATGTGAGTTTAAGCAAGCTATGTTTGTTTAGTTTTGTGTTCCTGATGCTTTGGTTGTTTACATAATTTAACATTTCTCTAAAACAAAATGTTAAAAACATGTTAAAAGTTTAAAGAAAATGGCAGAAAGCCCGGGCTGGGGAAGATGGAGGACTGGGCTTGGTGGGGGACCTGGTGGCACTAGGGTGTATGAGATGTGGTCTCTGTGTTTAGAGGAGGCGCTTGTGTGTGGTGTCATCATGACTTAGCTCAAAATTCATGAAAAAAAAAATAGAGCAAGGCAGTTTTTCAGGCAAAAATAAGAGAATTTAATAATAAGCTAAAAGTAAAGTGCCCAACAACAGCTGAAAAAGAAGAGAGGGCCCTCAGCTGTATGAGCTGGGATAGAAGGAGGACTGGCCAGGCTCCACCTACCGATACCTGCAAAGAAACATGACACAAAATGAGGCTTTTCAAACATCTTGCTAAGAAGTTCAAGCAGAAACTCGCACAAGTTCAACGGATGCAACAACAGTGAAGCTGCGGTCAAATTAAGGGTCCTATGTTAAAATGTAGCATGACCTGGTAGTTGTTTTTGACTGGAATAAATTTTTGTTTCAATAAATTTTACAGCCTATAAAATATCCTGAAGCTCTGCATAATAATTTGGAACACTTTAAAATTTTTATTTTTGAAAAAAACTGTTATATAATTATATATTATATTATTATAATTGGGAGTTTTGTTCAATAACATTTGATTTATACTCTGATGATGGCTGATTATTTTAACCGCCAGAATTGTTCTGTCATCTGCATTAACTATTAAGGGAAATCAGACAAAGATATTATTTGCATAATAATATGGAACATGGTGTATATGATTATTTTCAGATGCGGTTTATTTAAATTCAAGACTTAAAGAAATTCATTCACTCCTATTCATTCTTTTTCGATACTGAAATATCCCAGTGCTGGGTCACGGGGAAGCTGGAGACTGCTCAAACAATTAGCAGGCGAGAGGCATGGTATAACCTGGACAGGTTGCCAGTCCAACAACCCTTCATGTTCACACGCCCACTCACAGGAAGAAATTTAGAGACCAATTAACTTCACATGCATGTCTTTGAGCTGTGTTTGGTTGTTCCTTTTAAATCTTGATCCCTATTATCTTTGCCCATTAAGAGGTTGGAAATTGGAATATTTAAGAAAGCATGAGTAAAGTATGGCTACAGACAAGAAAATACAGTATTGTATGAAGATTTTGCTTTGTCTTATTCATTTATTTTCCAAACTGCTTAATCCAATTCAGGGTTGCAGAGATGCTGGAGCCTAGCACAGCTGGCTTTGGGCAACAGGCAAGGGTATACCTTGGACAGCTCACCAGTCCATACAGAAACAAACAACCATTCACGCTCACTCCTAGGGGCAATTTAGAGTAACCAATTAACCAAACATGCATGTCTTTGGACGGTGGGACAAAGCCAGAGAACATGCAAACTCCACACTGAAAGGTTACTGACCAAACCTTGCCCCAGCCAAGGATTGAACCAGCAACCTTCTTGCTGTAAGGCTATAGTGCTAACCACTATGTCACCGTGCAGCCCATTCATTTATTTATTCATTAATTTTCCAAGCTGCTTAGTCCAATTAAGGGTCGGGAAGCTGTAGCTTATCCCACCAATCATTGAGCGAGAGGCAGGGTACACCCTGGACAGGTCGCCAGTCCATCACAGGGCCAACACAGAGAAACAAACAACCATTCACACTAAAACTCACTCATAGGGACAATTAAATTAACCAATTAATTGCTTTTTTTTTTTTTTTATTTAATTCTGAGACCAAAACCATTATTTACTAAACAAGCATCAGTTTCACACAAAATATTTTGAATATTACATTGATCATAAATATTTTATTCTCTCATCTCCCTCCTGTCGAAATAGCATTGTAAACATTTTGATATAAGATCCTCAAAACACACAATATTGTACCATTACAGTGAAAATTGTCCCTATAATTTTACATTTGTAGTCTCACTCTTGATTATAGATTTAAACCTGCTATACATCTTTTCAGTACAATGATTCATGATGGAGGCTTTTAACTTGCATCAGAGGCACTTGGAAGCAGCACATTAGATGATTTTTGCATACTGATTTGTAAGTTTTCTTCCAACCATTACTTGTGCATTTAGGGCACCTGGTTCATTTGCAGAACATGAAAATGATCACAGAAGCTCAACCATCCACCTATTTGAGCGATGCCCTGAGAGAGCAAGGTCTATAATAGTTAATGTATTAGTGACATACCATGATGCCAAGGTGGATTCTTGCTCATCTGTGCCTGCTGGGATATCTTCAGCATGTCCAAACTGAATGCACCGTCACACCCTCAGAGTTTGAGGTGCAGGGTGATTATTTGTTAGGTGGACTTTTTGATGTCCATCATGTTAGTGAAACCGCTTACCACAACAGACCAGAAACCATCAGCTGTTCCAGGTGAGTTTTCTCATCTTGGTTGATGCTTTTGTTTCTTTAAGAGGCAACAGTTCGCCAAAACCGTGAATGGTGTGGGAAATTCTACTTACCGGTAATCAAATCAAGTCAATTGTTTTATTATGAAATGACTAGTGCTCAAATCTGCCTTGTGACCCAAAATATACAAAGTGACTACAAATAGTATTGAAAGTCATTTTTAACTCTGTCACTCCCTTAACTCTGTCCACAGGGAACGTTTAATTCTGTCAAGTTATCGGAGGTTTCAGTTGATGAGATTCTCCATTGAGGAGATCAATAACTCTACCAGCCTACTGCCTAATGTATCTCTTGGCTATGAAATATTTGACCATTGCTCAGACACAAAGAGTTTTCCAGGAGTTTTCAACCTCATGTCTGTAAATGGTTTTATTAATCCCTGGGATGAATCGCACAAGAACTTGTCTAAAGTGATAGCAGTGGTTGGCACTTACACCAGCACAGAGACACGGACTGTTGCACCACTCTTCATGGTGGATCTAATTCCCATGGTAAATCTGCATACTGCTTTAAATATGTTTTTGTACTAAAGGAGTTCATAAACCTGTTTGACAATATACACATATAGGAGTGTCAGTTGCTTTACATTTGCTGTCTCTCTGTTTTCCATTACAGATCAGTTATGGAGCAGCTAGTTCTGTCTTCTCAGGAAAACAGAACTTCCCATCTTTCCTACGCACAGTGCATCCCAATAAGGATGTCATAGAAGTGGTTTTACACATTTTGCTTAACTTTAATTGGCGCTGGGTTTCTTTCCTTTACAGTGATGGTGATTATGGAAAAGATGGCCAGGACTTGTTTATAAACAAGATAAAAGACACTGAGATCTGTCTGGCATACACTAAAGGCCTTAATCTTAACACTGACTATCCTCAAATGTTCAGACAGATGGAGACACTTAATGTAAACATTATTATTGTGTTTGCTCCTGAATGGACCGCAGAGGCTCTCATTAAGTCTGCTATACAACAAAATTTCACCAATAAAGTGTGGATAGCAGGGGATGCCTGGTCCTTACATAAAGAACTCCCCAAGGAAAAAGGAATCCGAAATATTGGAACCGTACTTGGGGTTGCTGAGTCAAAAATGACAATACCTGGTTTCACTGATTTCATCTATTCTGCTAAAGCCCAGCATCAGTGTGAAAATGCAGAGCAAGAGAAATTTTGCAATCAGATTTGCAACTGCAGCACCGTAAGTGCTGAAAATCTCATTACAGCTGACCCATCTTTTAATTTCCCTGTCTACTCTGCTGTGTATGCCATCGCTCACGCCTTACACACCATCTTAAAATGTGGAAATGGAAGGTGTGACAAAAATGTTCCAGTGTACCCACACATGGTAAGCATACAAATAATTAGTTTATCTAATTCATGTTCACTAATTAATTCTTTTTTTCAGGTTTGGTTTATGATGCATTTACTCTTCAGTTTTGTAATTATTGGAAAGGGATTGTTCCTTGTTCGATTAGTTCAGTAATAAATGCATGATTCAAATATTAAAGAGTGTATTGGCAAGTATGTGAGACACAGAGATGATGACATCAAGAACAGCAAATTGGTAAAATAGTAGTTGTAGTAAAATATTGCAAAGTTCTGCTTTTTACACTTTTTTTTTTTTTAAATTTAACCTGCACATTACTAAAATTGTTTCTGTGGTCAAGCCCCTTCTAGAAAATTTGTCTAGTTAATAAAATCTGAGGATATATTTACAGGATGATTCGAAAGGCAGAATAAACCTTTATTCATCCATTGTGTGAAATATTGTTTAGAGATATTTATTTTGTTCTTTGCACACTAGACTCAAGAGCTAAATTCACAAGGATCATCTGGGTGATGACTATCAGAAGGTAGCCTCACCTAAAATTAAACCATTTTATTTTTAAAAAAGACCAACAGCTGCCAATAAGCATCTTTGTTTATTTGAGGAAGTTTTAAAACATTTTAAACATTAAATTCATTACAAAGAAATTTTTCTTTGATTTCTGCATGGTGTTCCCTGCAGGCTGTTAGAAAGAATGGCATTATAAAGTATGTCTGAGTAGGTTCAGATTTTCTGTCCCATACATCCATTGTCCATTTAAACCAGGGGTGGGTAACTCCGGTCCTCGAGGACCACAGTCCTAAAAGTTTTAGGAGTTTTTCCCGCTGCGACACACCAAACTCAAATCAATGGATATATAGCAGACTAGTGCAGAGTATGATGTTGATCAGATCAAAACATGATAGGTGTTTATGCTGGTAAAACATGCATCCTGACATTTACACTGAATCTTCCACTTTTAACAGGAGAGTGGGAGCATAAAAACGGTTTAAGAAGGCCTTTTGACACACAGCAAAAATATTGAGGTGTTTGCCTGGTGTCTAAACCTAAACTCACTAATCTGTTGAGATCTGATGACACTTGTGAAAAGTATGCCCAGCTCACAAAAGCTGCTGGGTGTAGAATGTACAAGTAATCTGAACTTTGTGTGTCAACAACAGGTTCTAACAGCACTGAAGAAGTCCAACTTCACACTGTTAAACCAGAGCATTCAGTTTGATGAGAATGGGGACCCCAAGTTTGGACTCTATTCAATAGTTTTCTGGAACCACAACGGTGAAGCAGAAGAAGTTGGCCTTTATAACTTTCATTCATCATTCCAGTTCTTGCTCAACAGCACCAAAATTCGATGGCATGCAAATGGAAAGGTAAATAGCCCGCCTCATTTCTCCCCAATGAAATGCTTATACAGAACATTAATTGAGCTTTTTTCGTCTGCATTGACTAAAAGGATGATCCACTTTTGCAACTCACAAGCATCTCTTTATGTAATGTCTAAACTTATATTTTGTAAACTCATTTAGAATTTAAAATGGGATGCCTGTAATTACTTTAATCTCATTTAACTAACTGTCCTTAACAGTGTAAATAATGATTTGCCTTTTCTTGTGTACTTAATGCATTGCTTTTGTAGGTGCCGACTTCATTTTGTTCTAGAGAATGTTCTGCAGGATATTCAAAAACGCAAGAAGGCATCCACAAATGTTGCTTTAAATGCACAATCTGTCCAAATGGAACTTTTATCAACAGTTCAGGTAAATGATTTCATATTGAAGACAAAGAAAAGGTGAGATGATACGCCACTTTTTGTTTAACCTATTCATTACCACCTGATGGTAATAAAGTGGAAAAACGTTATTTGAGACTAAGGTTTTTTCATCCATTCCACTATAACTGTGGCAAGCGCAGATGCATTGTTTTTTTTTTGTTTTTTTTTTAATCAAGTCACTTCCATGCAGTAGTTTCTTTCTTGGAAATCTCTCCACAGTAGCAATAATATTTATTTGAATTCAAAGGACGAACATTACAGCGACCAAACAAAACTCCTGCTTAACTTAAAACTACTTGTTAATTACAGTCAAATGCTCAAAAGTCACCTTTGCTATGGCAGCATAATGTTTTCTGTTTTTTATTAAATACCCAGATAGAGGAAGAGATTGAAAAAATTTCACAAGTGGTCAAAACAAATTTGGAAAAGCTGTGTTTGGCTGCCATTTATTTTTGTTTTTTTTTTGTTTTTGTTTTTAATTCAAAATCATTCCAACATTAATTTGGCCGAATGTGGAACATTGCTTTGAAGGTGGAGACTTTCATTTGAGCTCAAGTTTAAGGTGATTTCACATTCATTCACTACTGAAAGGATGACCTTTTTTATTCTGATCACAACGTACACTAGATTAGTACCTGTCTTGTCAAAATAACTCTTAAAAGTAAGTTGTAATTCTAACAGAAGCCAATTCTGCAACTTGATTTCTTTTTTTAAAGTTTTCTGTGTGTCTGTATGTTGAAAACAGTAGATCCCTACAACTGTATCAGCTGTCAGGACATGGAGTGGTCAACAGCAGGAAGCACATCATGCAGTCTACGGCTGGTGGAGTACGTACCATTCACAGACCCTGGTGCTGTCGTGCTTATGGTCGGGGCCTGGGTCTTGGTGGGCCTCACTGTGGCTGTGTCTGCTCTCTTCACCATCAACTACAACACGCCTGTTGTCAGATCTGCTGGAGGACCGATGTGTTTCCTAATTTTAGGATGCCTCTGTTTGTGTAGTCTTAGTGTGTTTTTTTACTTTGATGAACCTACAGTTTATAATTGTGTCTTAAGGTTTGTGCCATTTCTTTTGTTCTACACTGTATGTCTGGCATGTTTTGTTGTTCGCTCTTTTCAAATTGTTTGCATTTTCAAAATTGCTGCCAAGTTTCCGAAGCTCCAGAGTTGGTGGATGAAATATCACGGCCAATGGCTGCTCATTAGTGTGGCCTTCATCATTCAGGCAATCATACTTGTCATAGGCTATTCCATAGCCACCCCAAAACCTTATAGAGATACATTTTGGTACAAAGACAAAACTATACTTGGTTGTGATCAAAATCTTCAAGCAGCATTGGGTTCATTCCTTTTCTTGTCATCATTGTGCTGTCTTTGTTTTATCTTCTCCTACATGGGAAAAAACCTTCCAAAAAATTACAATGAGGCCAAAGCGATAACTTTCTGCCTCCTCCTGCTGATTCTCACATGGATCATCTTTGCCACTGCAAGCATACTTTACCAGGGGAAGCACATCCATACTTTTAATGCTCTGGCTGTACTGTCCAGTCTCTACTCCTTTCTGTTGTGGTATTTCCTGCCAAAATGCTACATCATCATTTGCCAACCTGAAAAAAACACACAGCAGTACTTCCAAGGTCTCATTCAGAGTTACACTAAAACAGTTAGCCAGTAGCTTCTTTAAGAAATGGGTTTCAGACTTTGTTCATATTTTTAATGATAAGTAGTATTTTGACTTTAGAAACGTAGAAGCGTAAAAGAAATCAAGTGTGTATCTGCATTTAAAATGACACCTGTGTACCTTTTAAGTCTGCTCTTGTTTTAGAAGCAAAGTCCCTCAGATAATTAATATTACATGTGCGTCCAACCACGATAATGGAAACAAACTTTTGCAGATTTTTATTTTACAAAATTTTTTAAAAGCACAAGCACAGATGAGGTTTATTTTAGGATAACTGTTATGGCACTATAAAACCTAAACTTCTAAATTGATGTACTCTCTAAGGTAATGACAGTATGACTCACCCAGACATGTGAAGTAACATTTGTTTAGCATTTTTGGTCGTTTCAATAAGTGCATCAGATTTACAGAACCTATCTCATTCAATAAAATATATTGGATTTGTGTGGGTTTTTTTGTTTATATATATATATATATATATATATATATATATATATATATATATATATATATATATATATATATATATATATATATATATATGTATGTACACATAGTGCCATACATGACCATGGGTCTTAATGGGTGGAAGATTTTTTTGAGTTGCTAGAATATTATGGTGATGGTCACATCAAGACAACACTTATTTTCATTTCTAACATTTAGCATTGGAATTAAATGCAGAATCGAGTGTATATGGATTTTTGTGCATTTTTGACTGAGTAGTTGTAGTTTAGTTTTGATTTGTTCAACTTTGTTTGATCAGTTATTATTTTATTAATTACTTTTAAGTATGCATATCACTGGCAAACAGCAGCATAAAAGTTTCATTGTCAAATTTAGCTTCACTTTCCCTGAGGATTCAGAAAGAGTTACTAATCCTGGAATAATCCGTAGTTATGGTTAGGAATGACTTTGAAGAAAATTAGGTTTATTATTTAAACTTCATAGATGTGGTATACATATTGCTATAGAGGTAGTCCCACTAAGACGTACAGTCTCTTTTACAAGAGAGACCTGTTACTCTAGCACACATGTTTTTGGATGGTTTAACAATTTTGATGATGACAATGACAATAAATACAATTCTTTTGACATTTTTATTTGGCTCCAAAATAAATGATTGTCTACAGCCTGATCCCTGAATTTAAAATAATGAAAAATTCTATACATAGAGCCTCCCTTATCAGTTTTTGTCGCTGGAGCAGTAGAACCAGTCTGGAACAAGACACTATCTTTTAATTAATCATAATTGTTTTGTTTTTTTCTTAAATCAAAGCATTGCAATTTCCTTTTGAGATTAATGGAGGTTTTTTTTTTGTTTGTTTTTTTAAATTTGATTGAACACATTTTAAATCCTATTTGACTTTGGAACACTCTTTCTCTCCTTTATCCTGTAGTTGCATAATTAGTGGAGGTGGGTGAAGGAACCTGCCCAGTGGACTTGGTGATTCACATTCATAGCCATTCTGGAGACTTGAGTCCTCTTCTCTTACTACTCTCTTAATTTATGTGTCTTTTGAAAACCAGTTCAAGTAACACGACACAGATGTATTCCTCAGGGGGGACATCCCAAGTCTTGTTTTAGACATCCAGCTCATAGTTTTTTTTCATAAAAGTCTCAAAGATTTTCATGCCAGATCTGTTACAGATTGTGAATTTGTCTTTAATTTTGGATGATTTCCCTGAGTTGCTGAAAACATGTCTTTGAAAAAGGACTGTCTCAATGAGAAAGTAAATAACAACTGCAGATGTCAAGACTTCCATTTTTAAGTAAAATTAAAGCAAACATACCATGCTGTTTTCCATCAGATGATAAATTACTTTTTAACACAAAGCAACTGCTACGATGTCTCCCAGTCAGGTTTTAGACAACATCACAGCACTGAAACTGCTCTGAACAAAGTGATTAATGACATATGTTCGAAAACAGACAATTGAAAAATGTCAATCTTAGCTTACTGGACTTCAGTGCTGCATTTTATACAGTTGACCTCTACAGATTCACACAGACATGGGTAACAAAGAACAACAATATTAGTTACCATAGATATGCAGAACGCGTGCAGATTTATATTACAATATCACTAGGAGACGAGGCCCTGTATAGGATCTTGGTAAATGCATTAAGGAGATCGTGGAGTGGATGTGTCTCAACTTTCTTCAGTTAAACAAAAAATAAATAAAACAAACTGAGGTGAATTTTTTTGAACCAAAGAAATATGATTACAGGTCACCACAAAGCTTCAATCTGTACTCCTAAAAACCACCAACCAGGCCAGAAATCTGGGTCTCATTGTAAATTCAGACCGAAATTTGGAAAAAAAAAAAAAAAAGACATTTAGGGAATCTCAGGGTCTGCCTATTTTTAGAATCTGGAAAAGGTGTTTCATGCTTTTTAGTGAACTTGATTATTGTAGCAGAGTCTTTACAAGTCTTCCGAAACATCCATTAGAAAACTACAATTTATTCGCAACTCTGCTGCTCGAGTCCTCATTAAGACCATGAAAGTGGACCACATCAGTCCAGCTGGGAGGTCTGCACACTGGCTGCCTGTCCAACACATCAGTGCAGTCTTGACCCAGTATGAACGTACAATACCCCTCAGGTCATCTGGATCTGGTCTTTTTTCAGTTCCCATAATCAGAACCAGGCATGGAGAAACTGAATTCAGCTTCTATAAATGAGGTATTAGATTTCAAAGTCCAAATTTTAGTTGTTTCTTTTCAGCATGAATTTTCAGATCATGTTTTTATCACTGTTAGGCATAAAACAGATTAGCAAAAAATGACTTCAAGATTCAAACATCCCTCTTTGTTAATAAACAAAATGGCACCAAACCAACATCACTTCTTTGCACCAAAACACGCATTATTCTTTGTACATATTGATGACTACTGTGTCACCCTGTAAACCAATCCGTATTACTCTATAAACAGATGAGTTATAGACTGACTCTGATGAGATACCAGTTCATGCTCTGTACATCTACCACTGTCAACCACACTATGATTGCAAATGAATTCCTCTGAAACAACCTGTGTGGCCAAAGATTAAGTCATGCAGAGCTTATTTGTGAACGGATGTAGCATTTTAGCATAAACCAAAATTACCTGGTTGAATGAATGAGTTCATTTGTGTTTATTTGCTTGCAGTCTGGTGCACACTTGGGACAACATCTTTAAGTCATTGCTGTCATTTACAGCTCATCCAACAAAACCTTGTCATTATTAAAACTTTCAACTTAGTAAAAACAAGATTTTTAATGGTTTCTCAGTAATTTTTTGAAAAAAAAAAAGCATAATATAGGAAATTTTTACAGAATCCATTTTAGATTTACACAATTCAAAGTGCTTTACATAAAACATTAAAAGGATTACAGATGATGCGAAGAATAACTAATAGCAAAAATCACAATAAAATCCTAAATTAAATTCAAATAATCCAAAGCCAGATCAGTTTTAAGTTGCCGTACTGATTTCATGCACAGAGGAAAAGAAAGGTTTTTATAATTGATTTAAAAGTGTTTCTATTTGGTGAGAGTTTAATCTCCACTGGCAGTTTGTTCTACTTGCTTGCAGCATAACAGCTAAATGCTGCTTCTCCATGTTTAGTCTGGACGAGTTGAAATGGTTTTTTAGATCTAAGAGTCTGCTTGGTTTATATTCTTTAAACATATCATCAATGTATTCTGGACCTAAACTGTGCTGAGATTTGTAAACTATCACTGCGGTTTTAAAATCTATCATATGACTGACTGGAAACCAGTATAAAGATATTGAAACTAGTATGATATGTTCAGATCTTTTAATCCTAGTTAAAGCTCTAGCAGCAGCATTTTGGATGAGTTGCAGATGTTTAATGCTCCTTTTAGGAAGTCCTGTTAAATGGCCATGACAATGATCCAGTCTACTGGAGATGAATGCATGGGTGAGTTTTTCCTGGTGTCTCTGTGACATTAAACTTTGAGTTCTATTGATGTTTCTGAGTTGGTAAACCGTTGAGTTGGCTACTGAACGTCAGAACTAAGTCTATCAAAACTCCAAGGTTACAAACTTGGTTTGATACTTTAAGAGCCCGAGTCACCAGATGTTAACCAAAGCTGAGCCTTTTCTCTTTGCTAGTAAACAGAATAATCTCAGAATGTAGCTAACTTTAACTTCAATAATGGGTTCTTGCCAGGATGCCAGATGTTATTAAAGCCAGATGTTACATTACAAATGCTTAGCTGGATGAGCCTTACTTCTGGACACTTTATTCTGTTGTAAACATTCAACATTTAAAAAGAAAAGGAGAGAGCATTTCTCAAGTGCATCTTTAAAGATGCACTTTAGAAACACTTGCCCAAGAGAAATCTTCATCATACACTTAAATGACCTCAACTAACTCCTGTTGATCAGAAAGAGTAGCTGAAACCTTTTCTGTTAGAATCCTCTGTGTCAGAGCTTCTTTGTTTCTTGTAAAGGCTGATCCCAAGTCAGCATGACAGAAATTTATTTGAGCCATTTGTATCTGCAAATTTATTCTTTTTGTTACAAAAGGTTAGGAATTTGCCTACACAAGCAATGATTAAATTTCTTTTCACAACATACAATAAATGCCACAACATTTGTCTTTTTTGTCTTTTAACCCTCTTGGAGGTAATGTAGCAGAATAATGCGGGAAACGAGTGTTCTCACTAATGGTGTTGCTGACAGGTTCTAGAGTAAGTTTATCATCCATTATACATGATAAACATTCCTTTTGCTAGAAGTTCAAGAAAACACACCCAGTTATACTAGATATAATTATGTCTCTGCCCATGTTGAGGAAATAAAAATGAATTTAATGTTTCAAAACGTAAGTCAATAGATCATAATTTACCATAAACTACCATGGCATTGGTTCCTTTGTCTTATAATGTTCCTGGGAAAATATAGATTTTGTGTTTTTTGAAGTGTTTTATATAGATAAAATATTATCTGAGTTTTACCTTCAAGTGGTTGCCATGGACTAATTATTTTTGTTTTATCTGACCGAGATTCACTTTTGAATAAGAAATAAAAATATGAATAAATAAATCGAAAATAAATAAATTAAAGCAACCAGTATCACAGCTGATACAACACTGTTTAACTGAGGTTTTCCATGTGCATGTGCGGAAAACGTGTGCAGACAGTTTGGATGCTCTTTGCATACTCATTTGTGAATTACCCTCTGACCATTTAAAGGTATGTCTACCACTACAAGAAATACTTAGCGTGATAAAAGCAGAGGCCAATCTTGGAGTTCATTTTACGCTGATAAATAATTACTCATGGCAATGAGGCTTTTACATTTTTCTGTTGGGCTTCTGGGCTTTTTCGTGCATGCTTTGCATAAATGCAGTGTGACAGCCTCAGAATTTCATCTAGATGGTGATTATTTAATGGGAGGGATATTTAATATTCACTACATGACTGAAGCTACTTATGTCAGGAGAGCTTTTTTTGTTTTTGTTTTCATTCAGATATTCTAATAACTGTATAGTCCTGTAAATGATCATATTTCATTTTAACTTTAAGTCATATGACTTTGCTAGAAACTGAATGATTTGTTTTTTTCTACAGGTTAGCTATGGAGCTGCTAGCTCTGAGTTTTCAGTGAAAAGGAAGTTTCCATCATTTCTACGATCAGTGCATTCCAACAAAAACATCATAGATGTAATTGTTAATATTGTGCAACACTTCAACTGGCAATGGGTTGCTTTCCTTAACAGTGACAATGACTTTGGAATTGATGGACTGGAACTGTTCAGAAAGAGGATTAAAAACACCAACATCTGCCTGGCCTACACCAAAGGACTTAATGAAAAGGCAAATTACTCTCAAATGTTCAAGCAGATGGAGGCACTGAAAATAAATGTCATTGTTGTTTTTTCTACAAATATGGATGGTGAAGCTCTCGTCAAGTCAGCAATTCAACTAAACATCAGAAACAAGGTGTGGCTAACAGGGGACACCTGGTCCTTAAATATAAAGCTCCTAAAGATGAAAGGAATCAAGAATATTGGAACTGTACTTGGGGTGTCTCAACCAGTGGTGTCAATTCCTGGTTTAGATTATTTTATATATACGGCAAAAAGCCAGGCGCCTTTTGAAAATGCAGAGCAAAATTTATTTTGCAATCAGGATTGCAACTGCAGCAGTCTGATTCCAGAAGATTTAATTAATATGGACCCGTCATTTTCATTTCCCATTTATTCTGCTGTGTATGCCATTGCTCATGCCTTGCACAAAGTCTTGCAATGTGGACCTATGAAATGCAGTGGTGATATTAAAGTGTACCCTTACATGGTATGTATCCTGATCAATAATTCATCCATCATATATGTATATATATATATATACATATCATCACAAAACTTCACACCCTAAAATACAAAAGCTTGTAAGCCTGTAAAGATGACAGCATCATATTTGTGTTTTCATTTTAGGTGCTAAAAGAGCTGAAGAAGTCAAATTTTGCACTTTTAAATATCAGTGTTCAGTTTAATGAGAATGGGGACCCCAAATTTGGATACTTTTCTATAATTTACTGGAACAAAAGTGACAATGCACAGGAGATTGGCTTTTATAAATTTTATCCATCAGTGAGTTTTTTCATCAACAGCTCTGAGATTCAGTGGTACACAAATGAAGAAGTAAGTTGATTTTGTTATTTATTATAGAGTAATTATATTAAAAAGACTAATGTAATCATAAAACAAAACAATATTGTATTTTGTTCAGTTGTCATCCCACTTTTTGTGCAATAAGACACACCTGAGTGTTTTTAAAGTCTGTTTTTTTATGGCTATATGAGAGGGAGTTTCTTCTAGTGTGTTTTTTATTTTACTTTATTGCTAAATAAATGGAGCTGTCTCCAATAACAGCAGGTTCATATTAATAGCCAACCTTTTTAAGGGACAATACACACAAGTTAATGAATTTGTTATTAACATAAACACCACTTAGAGAAATTGCTTAATACAATCTTTATGATTGTATTACAGTCTATTTATATTACAGTCTATTTACATATTGTTTTTGAGTGAAGATGAGTTATAACAATACTAAGTTATTTATTATTGTCCCTTACCATTGTTGGAAATAGTGAACTTAACATTGTTGGTATTAAGTCTTCTTAACTAATGTTGGTATTAAGTCATGTCGTTACTATTGTTTGGTATTAGTCATGACCATTGTTGGTATTGTGTCGTGCATCCTTTGTATTGTAAGGTTTTGATTTGTGTTATCTAGGGGTGGGATTTAATAAGTTTTTCTTCTTCCCACTCCTTTTCGAGCTTATATATATATATTTTTTTTGGTTATGTATATGTACATCTTGGTATTGGTTTTGTTCATCTGCTCGAAATAAAGTTACTACTACTACTACTACTACATATTTTGTGCAAGTACCGTCTGCACTGTGTTCCTCAGAGTGTTCTGCAGGATTTGCAAAAGCGGCAACTGGAATCCACAAATGCTGCTTTAATTGTGAGCTCTGTCCAAATGGAACATATATCAACAGTACAGGTAAATCGTGGCAAATGAGAGGTATAATAAATAAAAACTAGCAAAATTAGAGCTAGCATGCATAAAAAACGGTATTTCCATGAACAGAAGTGAATTTGTTTCAGAGCAGATTTTCCCTCCATCTTGTTAAACAGTGGATCCCTACAACTGTATCAGCTGTCAGGACATGGAGTGGTCAACAGCAGGAAGCACATCATGCAGTCTACGGCTGGTGGAGTACGTACCATTTACAGACCCTGGTGCTGTCGTGCTTATGGTCGGGGCCTGGGTCTTGGTGGGCCTCACTGTGGCTGTGTCTGCTCTCTTCACCATCAACTACAACACGCCTGTGGTCAGATCTGCTGGAGGACCGATGTGTTTCCTAATTTTAGGATGCCTCTGTTTGTGTAGTCTTAGTGTGTTTTTTTACTTTGATAAACCTACAGTTTATAATTGTGTCTTAAGGTTTGTGCCATTTCTTTTGTTCTACACTGTATGTCTGGCATGTTTTGTTGTTCGTTCCTTTCAGATTGTTTGCATTTTCAAAATGGCTGCAAAGATCCCGAAGTTCCAGAGTTGGTGGATGAAATATCACGGCCAATGGCTGCTCATTGCTGCGGCATTCGTCATTCAGGCTATCCTGTTGATCATTAGCTATTGTCGCTCACCTCCCAGTCCCCATCGTTACACATCAATCTATCAAGATAGAATTGTTCTTGGTTGTAACATTAATTTTTGAGCAATATCAAGTTCTGCAATTATGCCTTTATTATTGTGCTCCCTTTCTTTTATCTTCTCCTATATGGGAAAAGACCTTCAAAAAAAAAACAATGAAGCCAAAGCAATAACTTTTTGCCTCCTCCTCCTGATCTTCACCTGGATTATTTTTGCTACTGCATACATGCTTTACCAAGGAAAGCATATTCAGACTCTTAATGCTCTGGCTGTACTCTCCAGTCTCTACTCGTTTCTCTTGTGGTATTTCCTACCTAAATGTTACATCATAATTTGCCAGCCTCAAAAAAACACACAGCAGTACTTCCAAGGTCTCATTCAAAACTATACAAAAACAATTAGTCAGTAACTACCTCTCAGTGTGTATAGCTGTCAAGAGAGATGGATGTATTTCAAGCTATGTAATGAAATTGTAGACAGAATTCAGCATTTTTGAAATGTGTCGATACATCGTTTGTTTTTGAAGAGTTATAAGATAAACCTCTGGGAGCTATGTTAAAATGCTGTTCTTTTAAAATGCGTGTTATAAAATAAATGACATATATAACATGAGCACCATGTCATTTGTACCATCTGAAAGACTTGCTTGCTGTTTCTCCTCCTGTTTCCACTTGTAATGCTGTTTTAATACTTAAGTTCACAACCAGCTATAAACATAGTGACTAATACATTAACTTGGATGAATAACATCTGAGTAGCTACATACATTTTTCAAAACTATGTCAATAAAATAATCAGAGCCTGAAACAGATTCCTTTTAATGTTGTAGCCATATCATTTAATCCCTAATCCCACCAAAGCAAAATTATGTGTTTTTTTTATCATTTGCACATTTAATATCTTAAAACACTTTTCAAGATGAATGAGGCAAATAAAAAACTTTTTTTTTGTTTTTCACTTTTGTGGTAAATTTACATTTAGGCTATTGTGAGCAACATGTTTTTATTTACTTCTTATTTTTACCCTGAGCACAATAATGTGCACACTTTCATTTAAACTATTTATTTTTAGAATTATTTAAAGTTATGTAAAAGCATGTACACACATATTATCATGTGATCAATGCAGGTAGCGTTCTCCACTGTTCGTGTTCTTTGTTTCATATGTAATTTTTATTTAAAATTCAAAGCACCACCACATTTTTGATCAGTAAATACTTATTGACATATCTACATGTGGTTTTAGGATTAGGAATGATTCTGTTATGAAGAATAAAATAGTGAGAAACAAAGGAAAAATAACATTTTTAACATGATTTTTTAATATATTTGCTTTATATGAAAGGGTCCTAAAAAAAAAAGTATTTAACACTGGGCAAAAAGAATAGAAGCATATGGACTAATGATGCTGTTGTTTTCTAATATATGTCATTCTACAAAAGTCAAACCATAAAGTATACAGTTTGCATGAAGTATATCAAAAATAAAATATTTTTTGTGTGCTTAGTATTGTGAACTGAAGTTGTATCCTAACTAAAAAATCTTTATTAATATTTATCTCTAGGGCTGATACTGGTTTGACAAATAAAAATTATTTTTATTTTTTTAGATTGTGTGCAAAGTGCCCAGTATTTGAAACTCAGCAAAATACAGTTTTCATAAATGAATGTCACTGTTAACTTTGAATAATTACCAGGTTGCTTTTACTATGAATAATTAATTTTCCATAAAGTGAGTTGATAAATAACTCAATAATTCATGCACCATGACAAAATCTTGGCACGCTAAGGGTTAGAAAGGTTCCAAATTTTATTTGATATATATTGTTGGGGGTAATGCTGGTGTAAAGAGCTGATTTTAAAAAAGAACTATAGATTTCTTAAGGTTTGAATTTTTATGTGTACATTTTTTGTACCCCGCGACCCTGAATTGGAATAAGCGGTTCAGAAAATGAAATGAATGAACATTTTTTGGTGTTGGGTACAAAAGGTACTTTGTTTTAAAGGGGTGAGTCAAGGTTAAAACATCTCAGTGCTATTGTAAAACACTTTTGGCCTTCAGGTTATTGTTTAGGGTGTCGTAAAATAAAATTGTAAAGAGAAATTGGTTTAAAAAATTATAAACCATTAAAGCACTCCAAGTAGTTATTTCACATAGAGTAAGTTCTGTCACATTGTATGACATTCACTCATTTTTTCCTGTAAAAGTTTTCCAGATCCATGAAGCGCATTTAGTTATTCTTAGTCTAGCAACATAATTTTTATGATGTCAATAAAAAATTTAAGTGAAAATGTATCAATAAATGCGAAGCCATTACAAGCTCTATGAGGGAACTTTTCTAACACATTTTAGTGTGCCTCAGTCCTTGATCTAATCTTTAAAGTGTTAAACATCTTTAACCTTTAGGACTGTTAAACCCTGTCGATATCAACCTGTCAGTACAAGTTTCAATGCTTTTGCATACTAATTTGTTTATTATGCACCAACTGTCTATTTGAATTTTCTATGAATTCTATTATATGGATTTTCTTCCCACAAGCATGGAAATGATGAGGCAAACTGTCACTAGAGTCTCTTACTAAAAGCAGAGTCAAAGTCCTTTAGAAGTAACGTCAGGCTAGTAAACACTGATTTTAAAAAATGAAACAGTTTCTTGTTCATCTGTGTCTTGTGGGACTTTTCCTGATTGCCATGACTCAATGCACTGTCCATGCCTCCGAGTTTCATCAAGATGGAGATTATTTGATAGGTGGACTTTTTGATATTCACCATGTTAGCAGACCTTCCTATCATAACAGACCAGAAACCTTAAGCTGCTCCAGGTGAGTTTGAAATATATATGAATATATTTTAGTGCATGGAAATTGACAAAAACAGAGTAACTTGATTTAAAAGTTATTTTGCAGAGACAAGCTGTTTGCTCCAAACATATGAGCAATAAAGAAGACAATTTCCCCATAACCTCGCCTACTTATAGATGTTGCAAGTTCTGAATAGTCTTCTGTTATATAAATGTTCAAAACTAAAAGTGCACTTGTTCTGTCAGAGACAAGCTACTGCTTATATCATGTCCCTTCTCTTTTTTAGTGAACTTTTCCTGCTTCCAAACTATCAGAGGTTTCAATTGATGAGATTCTCTGTAGAGGAAATAAATAACTCTACCAGCCTGCTGCCAAATGTGTCACTTGGTTATGAGATGTTTGACTACTGCTCACATACACAAAATTTTCCCAGTATTTTCAAACTTATCTCTGTCAATCAACTGATCCAACCTTGGGGTCAACAACACAAAAATCTGTCTAAAGTCATTGGAGTTGTTGGCCCTTTCACTAGCACTCAGACCCTGACTGTAGCCCCACCTTTCATGGCGGATCTCCTTCCACTGGTAAGTCGATGAAGATTCATTTATCCACGTAAAATTTTCCTCTAAAA
This sequence comes from Telmatherina bonti, assembly GCF_933228915.1. Lineage (NCBI taxonomy): Eukaryota > Metazoa > Chordata > Actinopteri > Atheriniformes > Telmatherinidae > Telmatherina > Telmatherina bonti. The sequence goes on along the minus strand of NC_136622.1, from coordinate 18,495,612 downwards.
ATGTTTTATTTTAAAAACAGTGGACTTAAAAATACTTTTAAAAAACACAAAATTTTTCATTGTTCATCCTTTATCAGCATTTTGATTGCACAGAAGGTAGCACTGCTAATTGTATGTACATGACAGGTGTTACACTTGTCTACAATTGTCAGTGCTACTTCTTGTGCACCAAACAACTGATGAAGGTGTTTGGATGAACACTGATGCACTTATGTTTTTAAGTATGTTTTGAGTACAGTGTTTTTTAAATAAAAACCTATTAAGAAAAGTTCCTAAGGCTAATTTGTCAATATCGTGTTTCGCAAGTATTTTAGTGATTGGATCAGCTTATATTAGCTATATTATATATCTTATATATCTATTATATACCTATCTTATATTATCTTATTGATATTGTTATTTTTTGTTTGTTTGTTTTTATATAAGAAGGTGTTGTCATTCAAAATAATCAATCTCTTCATTGTACCTAACAGGTCAGTTACGGAGCTACTGCCACTGTCTTTTCCAAAAAAAAAGACTATCCCTCTTTCCTAAGAACAGTGCATCCAAACAAAAACACCATAGAAGTGATTGTCAATATCATACTGCACTTCAACTGGCGCTGGGTTGCTTTCCTTAATGGTGATGATGATTTTGGAATTGATGGACTTGAATTGTTCATTGAAAGGATTAAAGACACTGACATCTGCCTGGCTTACAGCAAGGGTCTGAACAGCAACACAAATCACTCACAAATTTTCCAACAAATTGATATGCAGCAAGTTAAAATCATAATTGTTTTTGCTAAAAAAACATATGCTGAAGCTGTCCTTGAATCAGCTATTAAACTGAGTGTCAACAATAAAGTGTGGATAGCAGATGACGGATGGTCCTTGAACAAAAAACTTCGCAAGATGGAAGGAATCAAAACGATTGGAACTGTTCTTGGGATCTCTCAGCCAGTAATAACAATCCATGGTTTTTATGAATATATACATTTCATTAAAAGCCAGGAACCTTGTGAAAATGCAGAACAACAGAAGTTTTGTAATCAGGTTTGCAATTGCAATCATCTGAGTGCTGATGATATTACTGCTGCAGATCCATCCTTCTCGTTTCCTGTTTACGCTGCTGTGTATGCCATCGCTCATGCCTTACACAACACCTTAAAGTGTGGAGATGGCGAATGTGATGATATTACAGTGCACTCACATATGGTGAGTTTATATTTACAGTTTGCTCACTTGTCATTTTGTGTTATTTGATTAGGTCTCCCAGACACAACTACAATGATGACCTCAAAAAATACAAAACACAAAAGCAGAGATAAACTTCTCAGAAATTAGGTAAATTTGAAACCATGTAGGCACATAATACTTTCTGTAATTAAGTTGATATTGGCATTTTTAAAAAAAAATTATTTTTTTTTTGTAATTAAGGTATCACTGTTCAACTTAAGTTATGTATAATGTTTTTTGTGTGATTTAAACCTCCATTTCAGTTGCTACTTTGCTTACCTTTAACACTGCATTGGTAAATGTGAATAGTAAAATAATGTTATTCTATTCTATTCTATTCTATTCTATTCTATTCTATTCTATTCTATTCTATTCTAAAAGCCCTTTGTATTTTTTTGTATCAAAACCAGGTTTTAGAAGAACTCAAGAAGTCCAGTTTCACACTGTTAAACCAGACAGTTCATTTTGATGAGAATGGAGACCCAAACTTTGGATCATATTCTATTGTTTTCTGGAACAACAGAGGAGATGCAGAGGAAATTGGCTTTCATCATTTGTACCCATCAGTCAAGTTCTACATCAACAGCACCAAAGTTCAGTGGTACACTTATGGAGAAGTAAGGACTTCTTTTGTCATATATGTGTGGAGATATTATACAATTTAGAATAAAGTTTTTCATTTGTATGTGGCCATTGCTCCATTGTTTTCTTGCCTCCCATCTGAACTCATCTTCAACACTCTTCAGCCTCTGATCCTATTTTGACATTCTTATTGCTTCACTGAGACCATTTGTGGCTGATTGGATGTGTCATACAGGTGCCAACTGCAATATGTTCCCCCGAATGTCCAGGAGGATATGCAAAAAAGCAAACCGGAGTCTACAAATGCTGCTTCAATTGTGAAATGTGTCCAAGGGACACTTATGTCAACAGCACAGGTAAATGATAACGCTTGTGAGGATGAACATAAGAAAAGCTGGGCTTCCATAATTAACATGACGGCATGTTACTTATACCAAGCAAAGGTTGGGAGGGCAGAACAATCAAACATGCTCTCTATATCCACTTTGACCTTTTATATAAAGTGCACAGCTTGATCTTTAAACAACAACAATCACACCCCACCCCTCCCAAAAAAAATGACAATTTTTTAATTGCACATCAAGCAACTTTTTAATTAGGCTAAGTTGCATTTTTCTTGTTTAAATGTTCTTTACTGCTGTTGAAATACAACAAAAAGATGTTTCAAATAGATACAGAGTCTTGGGGATTTAATAAAGATGTCTTATTCTGATTCTTCTTGTAAAAATGTATTTAACTTTAAAAGTGATTGCCTGTATGTCTTTTTGTGAAAACAGAAGATCCCTTCAAATGCAAGAAGTGCATGGACACAGAGTGGTCTACAGCAGGAAGTACATCATGCAAGCTGCGCCTGGTGGAGTACGTACCATTCTCAGACCCTGCTGCTATAGTCGTCATGCTCGGGACTTGTGTCTTAGTGGGCCTCAGTGTGGCCGTGTCTGTTCTCTTTGCCATCAACTACAACACGCCTGTTGTCAGATCTGCTGGAGGACCAGTGTGTTTCCTGATTTTAATCTGCCTCTGTTTGTGTAGTATTAGTTTGTTTTTTTACTTTGGCAAGCCAACACCTGTATCTTGTATCTTGAGGTATTTCCCTTTTATTCTGTTCTACACTGTTTGTCTGGCATGTTTTGTTGTGCGTTCCTTTCAAATTGTTTGCATTTTTAAAATGGCTGCAAAGATCCCAAAGCTCCACAGCTTGTGGATGAAATATCACGGACAATGGCTACTTATCACTGGAGCATTTATGACTCAGGCTGTATTGCTGATGAGCATTTTTTATGATCCCCCCAGACCCTACAATGAAACTTCATGGTACCCAGAGCAAATTGTACTTTTCTGTTCCTGGAATCTCGAAGTAGGTAGCTGTGCTCTGGTTTTTTCTTTCTTCCTGTGCTGTCTTTGCTTTATTTTCTCTTACATGGGAAAAGATCTCCCAAAAAATTACAACGAGGCCAAAGCGATAACTTTCTGCCTCCTCCTGCTGATCTTCACCTGGATCATCTTTGTCACCGTGTTAATGCTTTACCGTGGAAAGTACATCCAAACTCTAAATGCTTTGGCTGTACTCTCCAGTCTCTGCTCCTTTCTGTTGTGGTATTTCCTGCCAAAATGTTGCATCATTATTTTTCAGCCTCACAAAAACACACAACAATACTTCCAAGGTCTCATTCAGAATTACACCAAAACAATCAGCCAGTAGCTTTTCACAATGAAGGTGACATGCCTCACGTACTATTTCTTTTTCAGCGTAAATGCTTTTTTGGGGGGTTGCTTTTGATTGTTTTGTTATTGTTTTTTTCTTTTGTTTGTTTTCTTAAGATAACTTCAGATGTAAATTATGAAATTCCCAAAATCCTCATCAATAGCTTCTTTGTTATATGGTGCCATTTAGTCAGTAATTGAAATTGTGTTTAACTGCAACAATATTTTTTTTATTTATTTATTTTTTTATCTTTGCTTAAATGTACAGTTCTCCTTAAACAGTGAGTTAATACTTCTTGTAATTATTTTGAATCAATGTTTTTGCCAAATTGAAATATAAATATAACCATGGTTTAGTGGTTGAGCAAGTTAAACTAGAACATTTTCTACAGCCCAAGTCAATAAAGACTAACACAATAAAAATATGAAATAACACATGCTTTTAAATGTTTTTATTGTTTGTAAAGCTGATTAAATCACATGATATATTTGCATAATTCATCTATATTTGAATGCCAGAATTTAAATCTAAATGCCAACGGAAAGATACATGTGAATCTGAAATGCCAGTGGGAAAGCACATATCTTAGCACATGAATATGTGTTTTTGTTTAAATATAAACATTTCAGTCACAATAAAGTCCTCTTGTTTTACAATTTAAAAAAGGACACTGACACAATAGCCGGTTTGTGTAGTATATGTACATAGCGCATCTACAACTGTGCCTGTGCCTTTCTCAAGTTTCCTGTTTTAAAATAGAAAAGGTTTTTAAATATTTAGGGCTGAATTAATAAAGTTTCCTTGGTGTGTAACTGAGGCTTGATATTGAGCATCACATCTCCAGATGTATAGTTCAACTGCAGGATGCTTCAAAGTTACTAAACCTGTAAGGACTTTGGAAATATCCGTATACATTGTCTAAATCATCATACAGCTGAAAAAGCCAACACTATTACAGAGGTGACTCACAATTAATATAAAATTATTTCATAAAAGAAAAATGACACAATGTTACACTTATTGTAAGCAGCAGAAGTAAATGTTATCCTCATAAGACAGAGGTGGGCAACTCCGGTCCTCAAGGTCTGTGGACAAGTCCTGCAAGTTTTAGGAGTTTCCCTTCTGCAACACACCTGAATCAAGTCATGGATTAGTGAAGAGTTTCATGTCAAGCTCTGCACTAGTCTGCTAATTAAGTCTGATGTGTGTCAGATGTGGTGAAGCACTGAAATTTGGAACACTTGCAGGACAGGACCCTCAAGGTTAATTGCCCACCCCGTCATAACATGCAGCAACACCGCACAGGAAGTCTCAGTTTGGTCTTTATATCACCGGTATGTTGCTTTACTCAGTTTGCTTTACTTAATAAGAACATCTTTATTATTTTTTATTGTTTTCACACAAATGCCATTCAATGATAATTTGTTTTCAATAATCATTCAGTTTGTATAAGTCTCAAAACACTTCTGTGTGTTTTATTGTCAACGTTCATATGAGAGTAACTTTTTTCAGTGACTCCAGTGTCTCACATAACAGGGCAGATCCCCTCCGGCCATGCAGAACAAGCAGTTCCGCCCTTTCAGCAGGTGGCTACCTGAATTCAAATTCAGGTGACAACCCAGATCATTCATCACTTCTCTGCTGTTTGACAGCAAGATTTATTTGAACAAATTACTTGTGTGGCTCGGCATTTAGTTATTCAGGGATCATTTGTAAAAAGAGTTTGTCTTTTAATCACCAGGGATGTTGGATTAAATTACTTGTATGTGTGCTTGTGTCTAGATTAAGTTTGATGCTACAAAAATGCAAATATGCTTAAAGGAACACTGTATTACTTTTGTACAGGGGCGCTAAATTCAACTTCCCACAGACCACTGGCCTGGCACGCTAGACTGGAGTGCTCTTCAATACAAAGCAACTCAGTCTGGAGTTCCTCCACTTCATGGAGATTCGCATCGACCTTAAACAAACTGTCCACTCTGATTGGTTGATCTGAGAAGAGTCTTGCCTTTTGCCTTGTGTCACCACATGTTCTTCAAAACATTCAAGATGGTGCACGGACATAGCGGAAGTTCATTTCTTTTTGCCGTAAATGCTGTTTTAAATTAGCCTGGCAGGCTAACAGGCCACATAACTCAGTTGCTAAATTAAACTGTCTCCATCTGACACTTAAACAACAAAAAATAAAGAAAAAAAGAAACATTCACAAAAGGCAAAAACTGCCAGAAAAAAAACATTTAATTTTGTTTTTAGTATTAAGATGTAACTTTGACATAAGTCACATCAATAACTTATATTTATGACAATGTATTTAGGGAAACTGCACCCACTCCAGAGCCCCCTTGAAAGAATTAATCTAAAGACATTGAGCTTTCTTCTAAAATAGTTCTCATAAAGCCCTCACATGTAAGGTCTGATGCTGTCATGTAGGACTTGTTAAAATCTTTGTTTGTTTATAATTTTAAGAAAATCAACTGTCTGAATAAGGAGTTCAGGATTGTTTTTGTTTTGTGTGATGAGGTTTGAACGTTAAGAGTTATTGCTTCTTTTACTGTGTTGAATGTTTTTTTGCTCCTGAAAAATCTCTCAGTAAATGGTTCCTTTCTTTATCTTTCTATCCTCCTGCGGTTCCTTTCCATTTCTTGGATTCTTTAATTTCTCCATGAAGGCAAATTTTTAACTTTACTGATTTAGGCCTGATCTACTAAAAAGTTTATACTAAAAATGTGCAAACTTATTGCACATGCATAAAAAAAGTGTACAAACTGATTTAGTAACATCAAGCACTGAGGTGCTGTGCCTTTCAAAGGTGCAAAATAGTGTGTCTGCATCCAGTTAGTACACTTGTTCTAATGAATGGCATATGGGCGTTCACATGCTATTTTGCATGTGTTGGGGGAGAAAAATGTAAATTTATTAAGTACCCCCAATTTAACCATCAAAACTTGGAAGCTATTTTGCTCATAGAAACTATTCCTGAATTTATGACATTTTAAAAGGAGGTGCAAACAGTCTGTGAGTGTATCTGGTTATTGTCACCAGAAGGAGACATCGAAAAAAAGAGAGAAGATGCAGAGACAGCATTTTCACCCTTGTGAATTGACATGAATGAGTAAACAATCATCAAAATGTATTGCTTATCCAGCATTGCCATTTTGGAGCTGTTGGAGGAACTTTAGATAAATTAAAAGAGAAGTCAGACAATACTTGCAAATGACAGATATTGCACGTCACAGCTGGGATCCCCAAATCCATTTTTTTAGATGTGGTCTCCAGGTCGTACATGCCATGTGTTACCAGATGGTCATGGTTATTAGGTTTCCGTGCACCCTGCAGTCATTTACTGAGACCGAACAAGGCTTTTTTTTGCCGGATTTCCAAGAGTAATAGGAGCAAATGATTGCACCCATGTGCAGCTTGTACTCCCATAGACCATGAACGTGTGTACAGAAATTGCAAGCACACTCATTTGCTTATTGTACAATGCTTCTGTGATGCCAAAAGCATAATCAACGTTGTGGTAAAACATGTCGGGTCAGTGCATGGCTATTTTATTTTTAAACACAGTTTTCTGTTCTCTAAGTTCCAAGCTGGTGTGTTTTCTATAGCTGGCTTGTAGGTGGGTCATTTCATGAATTCTTTGTAAAGAAAAAAAAAAAAAAAAGTTCTGCCTACATTAGAAACAAGAGACTGTGTCCAATTCATTCATGTTTTATCTCTTTTCTTTTCTTCTTTTTTACTGTTATAAAGTGCATACTCTCCACATCATACTCCCCCCACCTGTTTATTTGTAGAATAAAACTGTAGAATAATCCTGAATATGCTGATATTGTTATGGAAAAATGTCATTTTTGTAAGAAAATAGTATTAACTCCATAAAGAATACCTTACAAGAAATATCAATTTTGTAAGAATGGCAAAAATCTGAAATATTACTAGTGCACTATCTCCATTATTTTATTTCTGACTAAAGACTGCATCTTTTCTCACTTCCTCTAAAAGCATTCACACACTACTTTGCTGTGGAACACAAAGTTGCTCAGTCTTTTATGTCTCTTACTTTCAAAGTACAGCTATCATTTGCTTTTCTTCTTACTCCAAAACATTTCAACGCCCCCCCCCCCCCCCCCCCCCCCCCACCCCCCCCACCCCCCCGCTGCATGGAGCATAAATGGGTCTTTGGTCTACCCTTCCGCTTTTTTTTTTTTTTTTTTAGCATTTGCACAGTCACTATAATCTTCTTATATGTTTTATATTTCACTAGAAGCCTAAATTTCCCATCTAACTTTTTTTTTAAACTTTATTCAGTTTTTTATTTTTTTTTATTTTAAATTTCAATTCTTGTCAAAGCCACAATTTGTTAAAACCAGTATAACCACCTCAAGCCAGTACTTTAGAGTTGTGTTGGATATGATAACATCATGTAACATTAATGTAGCTTGTTTGTGGCAATTGTTGATCTTTGTGGAGCACTTAAAATGCCTTTGCATACTGATTTGTGAAAACTCTTCCAACCGTTTATAGGTAGTATTTGTCAGGTGTCAAGAATTCCCTCATGCATGGAAGCGCCTGAGGCTTATTCAACATTAGTGTACCACAACAAACAACAGAGGTATTTCCTTTTTGAGTACACATCACACTAGTACATGGGGAGCCACAACAATGAAACACTTTTGTGCTTCTTTTTGTCTTTTGGGAGCTTTACTTCACGCTTTGAGTCAATGGACGGTTACAGCCTCTGAGTTTTATCTGCATGGGGATTATTTGATAGGTGGACTTTTTGACATTCACTACACTGAAGACCCCACTTATCATGATAGACCAGAGACCATTGACTGCCTCAGGTGAGTTCTTTCTATATATATACTGTATATAACATTCAGTGTGACTTCTTTTACACTTTAAAAACAGTCATGCTTAAAGCATTACAGTCAAACTAATGCAACAAAAGAAAAAATGTTGTCGTTTGCTTTTTGGTTTGTTTGCTTTGTTTTGTTTTTCTTCTGAGACTTCATCCTGCTCTTATTCCTGTATCTTCCTGTTTTTAGTCAAAGATTCAGTCTCTCAAACTACCGGAAATTTCAGTTGATGAGATTCACTATAGAGGAAATCAATAACTCAACCAGCCTGCTGCCAAATGTTTCGCTTGGCTATGACATATTTGACTACTGTTCGGATACACTCAGCTTCCCAGGAATTTTCAAACTCATCTCAGTCAACTGTTTAATTCACCCTTGGACTGAACCACACAAGAAGCTGTCTAAAGTGATAGCAGTGGTTGGTCCTTTCACAAGCACTCAGGCCCTGACTGTAGCCCCACTTTTAATGGTAGATCTCATTCCCATGGTAAGTCTTTAACAGCCTATAACAAAAACTCTTTTTATGAACAATATATTTTATAATGATAATCACAAATTTTTCTGTTAACAGGTCAGCTATGGATCTTCAAGTTCTGTGTTTTCAGATAAAATTAGATTCCCTTCTTTTTTTAAAACAGTGCATTCCAATAGAGATGTGATAGAAGTGATTGTTGCTATTGTGCAACACTTCAATTGGAACTGGGTTGCATTTATTAACAGTGACAATGATTATGGCAATGATGGCCTAGATTTGTTTGTGCAGAGGATTAAGGACACTAAGATTTGCCTGGCACACACAACACAGCTTAATGCCAAAACCAATTACTCACAGGTGTTCAGAAATATAGAGAGAGATAAAATAGGTGTTATTATTGTTTTTGCTCCTGAACTGGCTGCTGAAACTCTCATTGAGTCAGCAATTCAACTGAATATCTCCAAAAAGGTGTGGATCGCAGGTGAATCATGGTCCTTAAGCAAAAGACTCCAAAAGATTAAAAGAATAAAAAACATTGGAACTGTACTCGGGGTGTCTCAGCCAGCAGAGTCAGTACCTGGTTTCAGTGATTTTGTACATTCTTCTAAAAGCCACATTCAGAGTGACAATGATGGGAAGGTCAAATTTTGTGGTCAGGTTTGCAACTGCAGTCTCTGGAGTGCCGAGGAAATCCTTGATGCCAACCCATCTTACTCTTTTCCTGTTTATTCTGCTGTGTACGCCATTGCTCACGCCTTACACAAGACCATGCAATGCGGAGCAGGTGGATGTAAAAATATTACAGTGTACAGAAACAAGGTAAATATACAATTAATAAAGACTGTTTTAATTACCCATAGAAATTTTAAATTAGTCTGAAATGTAAGCTTGTTGGTAGCAGGAAGATTTTAATTTTATCTTGGTTTTTTTTTGGTTTTTTTTTTTACTTCTATAGAAATGAATGTTTTTAGGGGGTTACTTGTTATTAAATAGACTAATGGGCAGAGAATCTAGTCATTTTATTGCTATAAGTTAAACATTATCTCTGCATAATTGTCAGTGTTTGTTAACTTAAACAAAATGTGTTACCTTTTTTCTTTTCTTCTGCTTCTAATTATTTTTAAATTGTTCAGTTTTTCCTTTAGAAAGTTTAATAATGTCAAAAAGCTTTAACAGCAGAGCCATAAAATAATGATTTATGAAGCAAGAAGACAAGGTAAAAAAAAATATGAAAAATACACCACCAAATATTTGGTGTTTTCCTCTATGACAAACTTCTTTTGGTACTAAAAAGTTTCAAGCCGTTAAGTGTTTCAGTGTTAAGAATTAAGCAGAAGGAAAAAAATTAGATTTTTTTTGGAGGAGCAAAATTGGAAATGTAGTTTTTATAAGTCTAAAACATGCTTTCAAGTATGTGAGATCTAGAGACAGAAAAACATGCATAAATGTATTTATCTTTTAAATAGTTACTTATTCTGTGCTGTCAAAATTACGTTAAACTGTTTACATCAACTTTCTCCAAGACAACTGAGGTGGTTGGTAAAGTGAAGTTTTTCATCCACATCAGGTCCTGGAAAAGCTGCAGAAATCCAATTTCACACTGTTGAACCAGACCATTCAGTTTAATGAGAGTGGTAACATAAAGTTCGGGCTCTATAAGGTGGTCTTCTGGGACCATAGCAGTGACCCGCAGAGTGTTGGATTTTATAACTTTCACCCAACAGCCAATTTCTTCATCAACAACACCAAAATTCTTTGGTATACAGATGGAAAAGTAAGTAGGTCAATGAGTGTATGAGTATGATAAACTACTTTGTTCAGATGTTTATGTCACAAGAAAGCATGTCTGTCTTTCATCTATATTTAAACGTGCATCTAGTTTAGTAGTCTGAGTTTAAAATGACAGAATCAGGATGTTAACCAACCCGCTAAACATGATGCTCAAAATCCTTTTGTTGCTGCCATTTGCACAGGTGCCTACTTCACAATGTTCCCCAGAGTGCCCTGAAGGGTATGCAAAAAGCCAAAAGTCCCTCCACGTGTGCTGCTTTACTTGTGAAATTTGTCCAAGTGGAACTTATGTCAATGTTACTGGTAAGTGATTGCAAAGTGCGGCCATTCAGGCTCAGATGAGTTACAGAACCTAAATCTGGGACAATTCACTGGTAAAAGGTTTGTGGCTTTGTTATAAGCTGTGTTGCTGTCCTGACACACTGTTGTGTTTACCAGCAGAATAAACTGGTGACTTGTCAACCACCGTTACACACACCATTCTTGTTATTTTGCATCACAGAAAAAGCATATTAAACTATATCACATGGAACTTGTAGATTTGCTTCTGTGTCTCTTTTAGACAGAGAGGATCTTAACTTTACTGATGTGTCTGTTTCTAACAGAAGATCCCTTCAAATGCAAGAAGTGCATGGACACAGAGTGGTCTACAGCAGGAAGTACATCATGCAAGCTGCGCCTGGTGGAGTACGTACCATTCTCAGACCCTGCTGCTATAGTCGTCATGCTCGGGACTTGTGTCTTAGTGGGCCTCAGTGTGGCCGTGTCTGTTCTCTTTGCCATCAACTACAACACGCCTGTTGTCAGATCTGCTGGAGGACCAGTGTGTTTCCTGATTTTAATCTGCCTCTGTTTGTGTAGTATTAGTTTGTTTTTTTACTTTGGCAAGCCAACACCTGTATCTTGTATCTTGAGGTATTTCCCTTTTATTCTGTTCTACACTGTTTGTCTGGCATGTTTTGTTGTGCGTTCCTTTCAAATTGTTTGCATTTTTAAAATGGCTGCAAAGATCCCAAAGCTCCACAGCTTGTGGATGAAATATCACGGACAATGGCTACTTATCACTGGAGCATTTATGACTCAGGCTGTATTGCTGATGAGCATTTTTTATGATCCCCCCAGACCCTACAATGAAACTTCATGGTACCCAGAGCAAATTGTACTTTTCTGTTCCTGGAATCTTGAAGTAGGTAGCTGTGCTCTGGTTTTTCTTTTCTTCCTGTGCTGTCTTTGCTTTATTTTCTCTTACATGGGAAAAGATCTCCCAAAAAATTACAACGAGGCCAAAGCGATAACTTTCTGCCTCCTCCTGCTGATCTTCACCTGGATCATCTTTGTCACCGTGTTCATGCTTTACCGTGGAAAGTACATCCAAACTCTAAATGCTTTGGCTGTACTCTCCAGTCTCTGCTCCTTTCTGTTGTGGTATTTCCTGCCAAAATGTTGCATCATTATTTTTCAGCCTCACAAAAACACACAACAATACTTCCAAGGTCTCATTCAGAATTACACCAAAACAATCAGCCAGTAGCTTTTCACACAAAATATATATAATACTTTATTTATCCCAAATAATTTAATATTTTAGTCGATCAGTAATCTTTTATTCCCAAATTCTAGCTAATCTTTTCATATGGGTCAATAATGATCAGACTTTCCTTATATGGTCAGAAAAGACTGGGAAGAAAGAACATAGAAGTGGCTGCATTTTCGTTAAGGTTGTTTAATTTCACCAAATGATGAGCTCAACAGCCTGATGAGAAACCACAGCATTCACATCAATTTCAGAACACTGCTATATAATGCCTTGCTATCTAAATATAATTAGATTTAACTCGCATTAGTTTCAAATAAATCTAATTAGGTTTCAAATAAATCTAATCATAGTTCTCAAGTCAAATAATATGTATGTAGTAAAAGTAAAATGTGAATAGTATGATACACTATTTGTCTTTTTTTATTGTATTATAATTATATTTGGTTGTCTTCAACATATTCTATTCAAGTTGTCTGAATTTCAAAAGCTTTGAAATGTTGAATGTATTTCCACATAGTTAATTCTGAACTAATTTCAATATGTTATTGCTTATGTAAATGTATGTAACACAAAAGTGATTCAACAATAATAATAAAAAAAAGGATCTTCAATCTTTGCTCTATTAATTTAAAAATGCTGTAAAGACCAATCCCACCACATGATGGCACCAATTCACCTATTACGCCTGACTCCATCTCCATCATTAGGTTTTGTTTACTTACCAGTATACGAAATGCACAAAAGGAAAGCCTCATCACATGTATCTCCTTTAACATGATTTTGATGTTAAATATTAAAGTTATGACACTGGATTATATTAGAATAGCCCAGACAGTGGTCTACAGCGTTAATAATGTGTAGAGTGTTTGGTAAATTGCACTTAAAGAAGAATTGAGGAGGGGGATAGAATAGATGTCCAGGTCACTTTAATCGAAATCTTATGATTAGTTTTTCATCATCATATATTGAGAGATTGAAACCCAAAAAATTACGTATTTTGTCCACTGGAATGCAGCCCTAAGATGACCTTGTGCTTACTTATGCAGTCACCAAATCAGTTTTGGATTAATATGGTTTTTTACTCTATTCAAATTATTGCATATTAAATTAATCTCGCGTGCTTCAGGTGCAAGTTGATTTTAGTTTTACTTTTTTAAGTTAAGTTTTTTTTTTGTTTGTTTGTTTGGTTTTTTTTTAAAACTTTTAAAAAGTTTTTTTAAGTAAAATAAAATCAACTTGCAAGAACTTTAAAGTCTTTTTTTTACTTAAAAAAGACCGAGGGAGAGATGGCCTGGCAACAACAGACCATTTCTTTTTCCCATTTGAAAGTCAAACTTTCACGCAGTGACGCTCAGCAGGACTCTGTGCTCCAAGAAATGAAACGGAAAGGGCCTGGCAGTGGGGGTTTTTGGTAATTCTAGAGGATAAATTGCCATTTTGTTAAAGTCTTTCAGTTTCCAAGCAAGAAAAAGGGGAGGATGGACCGTGAAACTAGGAACGAATTGGCGAAAAGTACCACTTAGCATGGCATATGGCACCTTTGGAGAGCGAAACGCTGACACCAACAAACTGACAATTTCATACCAATTTCAACGTTAGATTTGCCACACACGATGTCATACAACTCTAGCTTCTCTATCTGAGGGATCTGAGTAGTCTGACCGTGTTTAATTAAAAAAAAAAAAAATTAAAAAAAAAAATTAAATAAAGGCTACACTATAAATCATAAAGCTTTTAGCCTTGAAAATCCTGGAAATGCTTAAAATGACGCCATAAGACTTAAATCCCTGTGAGAGCTTTAGATAGTTATACGATTTGCCCTTCTAACTTGCATTTAAAGCATTTGTCCGATATTTAAGTCAGTTTTTCTACATATATCTGTCATTAAAAATATGGAGCGAGGAAAATCAGAGGAACGCCCCGCGGCTTTTCACTTGCAGCCTTCAATTTTCCACTTTGGTCAGATAATGCGAAAAGCCTGGGAAAACTTGGTCAGCAATTGGTCCATCCTTTTTAATCCAATGCAAAAACAAAACTTGCTTTAAATGGAGGGCATTGTGTCTGATGACCATATGGGATTTGACTTAGTCTCTTTTACGCAGAGCCCGTCGCAGTGCTCAAGATGAGAAGTCTGACATTCTTTCACCAAGGTTGTTGAGCATATTTCAGTTTTAACACTTCATGACTATTTTTTATTGTACAAATTTAACCAGCAACAGGCATTTAATCTATAACCTGGTGAGATCCCTTTCACCATTTCTAAAGCACAATCTTTTCAAATGTGAAAACACAAGGTGTTATTTGTTGTTATGAGAGAGCACATCTACAAATAATAGCTTAAAACATACAACCTTCAGATTAAACAACTTTTGCAGACTTGAATGAAACTATAGTCTTGCTTAAAAAAAAGAATAAAATAAGTAATGCAGTTGGCCAAATGTTGCCATAAAATAATGATAAAAAAAAACTGTTTAGTCTTTGCTTTATAATGTGTTTTTGATCTCACACAAGCATCCAATACCCAACATTTCACGTCATATGACTTGTTTTACGCACGACTAGTGACATTACGATAAATGCTTCTTGCTTTTCTCATTCAAATCTCCCTCTAGTCGTTCAGAATAAATGGCAGATGTTTTGCAATTCAAGGCGCATCAGTACCCAAGCCCTTTCGTCTTTTAACAAAGGCGCACTCCTTTTGTTAGGCCCTCGTGTCTTTCAGTACGCTTCCCAACAAAGGCTTCATCCTCCAGCGAGTTATAAAGTTACTTTCCAGTCAGTTCATTTCGGCCCTTGAGAAAACCTTAAGCAATGTTAATGTGCGCCTCTGGTCTTTTCATGCGCTAACCCCGGCACACACAGGCAAACAGCAGCCATTGTGCTGCCAAACCAAAGTAAGCAGTCTTTAAATAACCCGAGGACTAGTCTATAGAAATTCATGACACTATTTCTATTTGATGTTTGATCAGAGCATCGCCAACACGTCCGTCGCGTGGCTTTTTTTTTTTTTTTTTTTTTTACCAAACCCTGTCAATATTTCTGATTTTTTTTTTTTTTTCAAGTGCACCTGTCCACTTACCTGTTTCTTTTTTACTGTGGCTTTGTTACCCACAGGGCACGTTTTGGTCACATCAACCCTGCCTCGGATCCAGCTGAATAGAAGGCGGTACATCGATTTGCTTCGCTCACGCTGAGCCAAATTACGACCCAGTGTTTGCATATTTTAACACTGGTCTAATCCTTCTGCAACATTTAGAGGCAGAAATTAATAACGAATCTATTTATTAGGCACATCAAACATCTGAATGACATTCATATAAACCTGCATGCTGTTAAAAATATCTAGCCACCATTACTTATTGTTGTTAGAAGGTATCGAAGTGTTTTTCTCTGTAAGTCAGCTGAATAGGGGGCACCCGCTGTATTCCTGGCTTTATTATTTTATTTATGTTAGGTGTTCGCCGAACCATTGGCTTGGAAATGAGCCACTTTTATTTCAGAAGGAAAAGAGTTTATTGCAGTAATTGCATAATTGCTTCACTAATTGTTGTTAACAAGTTCCCCAATAGTCCAATTATTACAGCAACATTGTTGGGACCCTCCGGTGGGAATCCATGACAAAGATCTGCAGGGTTAATGAATGACCTGGGGGTTGAAAAGTGAAAGTTGGGAAAAAGGCTCACACCCTTTTTTGAAGCATACAGTTAACTTGTTGTTTAATGGCACTTGTATTATAATGTCCATTTGAGACTAGTTCCGTGCTGCGCTATTCTTATGGATAGATGACATAAAGTTGTATGACAGAAGCCATGTTGCGTGGCTGATGCATTCATTACTCCATAGCACATGCTGGCAACGCGCGCATTTATTGTGCAAATCTCAGCCCCTGGTTCCTTTGATTCCAAAGAGGAGAGCCAACACTAATTGAAATTATGGCGCGTAATCAGCGGTGAAATTTCTCCTCTGTGACTCGGAATAGCAGGACAGGCAACTGTTGTGATACGAAGACTCCACGCTGAAATCAACCCTCCACGGTCCTGTGATAAAAAAACCAAGCGTGAAAACGCAGATAATGTGGTGGACAGACAGGACAAAGGACACCAGAAAGACCACTTACACCAGAGCATCCCGGTCTGATTTCATACCAATTAAATTCTCCTGGTTGTGGCATCATAAACATGGCAGGCAATTTTTCGGTATTTACGCAAATTGTTTCCTGACAAAACTCTGACAATACTGTCAAGCAAGGTCTACTGAATTTATTATTTTAGAATTGGCTCTAGAATCCCCATCCATTTAGTCCCAACTACTATGCCACTTATATAACTTAATTACTTTGCTGCTATTTCAAGCCTTTTGCTTCTAAATAAAATGCACTATAATAGATTTCTGTTATTTAGTCAATGGAAGAGAACGGTTTAATTAAATTGCCATAAAATGGGAGTTTTATGAGCCTCCTAACTGGCTGAAGACAAAATAACACATAATTCTCATGGATCTTATTGGATGATCAGGCCAATAAATAAATAAATAAATAAATAAACACAGGATACTTAGGGAAAAGTTTAACATCAATCTTTGACTTAAAAGATGCATGATTTAAACCTTGAAATGCTGCAAACTTTGCACAGTTTATAATTACATCACATAACTTGTGTTTCAGTGGGCAAATATATTTTTGAATTTCCTCCTGTTTGGCATTATCAGATAGCTATACGGTGAGCAGTGGGGTGCATTGAGCCTAAAGTCAATGTATTGTTTCATCTGCTCTAACTTTCCCAAGCTTAAACCCTTTTCAAGGAGCAGTGTGGAAAATCGGGAGGCGAGAAACCAAGGACAAGGGGCGGCCCACGATTCTCCTCGGTGCCTCAGTGAGCTTGGTATGAAGACAAAAACTGGTCAGGCACAATAGCTACAGAATTCCAGAGAAAAAAAATGTGTCTTTAAAAGGTGTTAGCATATTCGTGTGTTTAACAATGGGTAAATATTTAAGTTTTGGTGTATGATTTAAAACAAACAAACAAAAAAAGTGCTGCTGCACATTTTGCTACGAACCCTTATTGGGCTGGTTTTGCTGGTGCAAAAAGTTTTACTGCCACTGACCACCAGAAAATCGAGATGTTGTGGAGACATGAGGGGAATTACCACGGTGCTGCCTTCAACCTGGTGGCGTGAAACTCGCATATAAAAGACTGAATACAGGAGTCAATGGTGTCCATGCTGCACACCAAGCAGAACCGATTAAATGTTTATCATTTTTACGCCTCTGCTTCATATTGTGCATTTTGTTAATGTGGTCTTTCCACAGCTGACTAGGCTACACTGTGCCTGAGATATTTGTAATCCACTTGTGTTCAAAGTCAGTCATGGGATAAACATAGTTTCGTGCAGTCTGTAGACTACTCCTC
This sequence comes from Telmatherina bonti, assembly GCF_933228915.1. Lineage (NCBI taxonomy): Eukaryota > Metazoa > Chordata > Actinopteri > Atheriniformes > Telmatherinidae > Telmatherina > Telmatherina bonti. The sequence continues at coordinate 18,478,038 of NC_136622.1, read as the reverse complement.
CTTGTCATTCACACACGGATTTCCACAAGTTAGTTAAATTCCTCCTACTAAACTGGAGAAGTTGTTTGCAGAAAATAACAAATCAAAATATGATATTTTCTTTGGTGGATCTGTGCGTGTTTAGCTTTGCGTGTTAAACTGTGCCAGTGCTGCTCATTTGAGCGTAAGAGACAGGCGGTACTGTTTGCATTGAGATGTTAAGTGAATGTGCCTATATAAATCCACTCGGGATCTCCTCCTTCACTGGCGTGTGTAGTAGTGAGAGAGAAAGAGATTGACCTTAAAGAACCCCCCAAAGAAAGGACTAAGAGAATGGTGGCAACGACAAACTGCGTGGAAAAATCCAAACAAACTTCTGGCAACAAGGTATGTTGAAATTAGAAAAAGATGGCTTTGAAATAGAAAGACATATGTAGTACAGAATACTAACTTGACAAAAACGAACTTTTCAGGTATCCAAACCACTTATGGAAAAGAAGAGAAGAGCTCGCATAAACCAGTGTCTGGACGAGTTGAAAACACTTCTGGAGAGTCACTACAGCAGCAGTGTGAGTTTATACGCAGGCTAAAACCATCATCTCTTAACTTTTTTTTCAGTTTGTGTTAATTGTTACAACTTTGGGGAGAAAAAAAATCTCAATGTCAAACGTGCTCTGCAGATTCAGAAGCGCAAACTGGAAAAGGCCGACATCTTGGAACTCACTGTGAAACATCTGAGGAACCTTCAAAAGACCCAAAGCTGTAAGCGTCTGTTGAATTTTATCAGCCACGTGTAACCTTTTAATACCAAACTTATTCATTTAATGGCTGCTTCAAGTGTATTTTTAAGCTCAGATTCTGCTTCATGTCTTGTTCTGTGTTTCTTTTGCTTTCAGGTACTGCAGCAGCTTCTGAGTTCCCTGATTACCAAGTTGGTTTCCGCAACTGTCTGACAAACTTTAACCAGTATTTGCTGATGGCAGATCACTTGAAGGGCAGTGACCGCTGGATGTTAATGCAGCTTTCCAACAAACTGAGCCGCTCTCGGAGGAGAGGGGAAGCCTCCAGCACCATGGACAGCGGTCTGGACCAACCAGAGACGCAGAATGAAGCGCGGGAACTTCTGCTGTCCACAGCTAGACCAAAGGAGGAAAACACGACCAAATATAAAACATTGAAACCTCGCAGTCCGTGGCATTTTGCGACGCCCACGCAAAATACAAACGGAGAAAACTCCAGTCACAAAAGCTTGGACTGTGTCAGTCGCGTAGTTGCAAACACACAGCACATGTGGCGACCTTGGTAGAGCTGATGAGAACTTGTACATATCCTAAGTCATAGTCTGAATGTTTACTATTGCACTATAGATTGATGGTTTTATATGTTATACTGTATATGTATTATTTTATTAATAAAAATATTAAGACTGATTGTGCGTTTCCTCCAATAGATTTTAACCCTTCACTTCGGTGGAAAGGATAAATTAAATAGAAAGTGAGACATAGGTTCACTAGTTGTGTGGGAGAGAAGAGGAAAAGGAGATTAACAGGGAAAATACATAGACGAGTCACATAAGAGAGTTTTGATTAAAAATCTATGTGAGCCTAAAATAACAAATTAAGGGAGGTATAAAGTTCACTACAGCCTCAACAACGTTTTCCTTTATCTCTGTTCTTTGTTATATTTAAACATGTTTAATTTTCACTCTATATTTTTCAAATGAGTTAGCCTTCAGGTAAAAAAAAAAGAATAAATAAATAAATGAATAAAATATTAGCCCAAAGCAATCTTGTAAAGACGTGTGGATAATATTACTAAATGCAGCTATTAACCACAGGACCAAGAAATCACGAGGCCTCTCGTTTTTAGAACTACATAATGATTCACAAAGTGGTAATCCAACCAAAAAGTCAATGAACCATACATGGGCAGAATACAATGATGCGAAATAATAACTATAAATAAAAAAATATCAAGAAGCTAAATTAGGCACAAAATGAACATGGAAACTACAAAATGTGACACAGGGCACGTAGAAACACAAATTAGAGGCATTGTGTTAGAAAATGGGCAGAATAACTTTCCAGAATATTTTGGGTTTTTCGAGCACTCCATCTTCCCCATTTTTATTTGTAATTTCTGTACACACAACCACACAGGATGTGCATGGTTTGTTATACTGTATACTTTTCACATATATACACACACACACACACACACACACACACACACACACACACATATATATATATATATATATATATATATATATATATATATATATATATATATATATATATATATATATATATATATATATATATATGCGCGTTAATTAGGTTATGTTTGCCTTGGCTACATAAGATTTACGGTTCAGTTAGACGTTTCTTTGTTCGTTTGTCTTAACACTGAAAACGACAAAAACAAAATGGTTCTGAATGAGCAAAATGGGGTTTAAAAAGTTCCAATAAGTGCTAAGGTAGTTATCCCATGTATGAGTTTTAGTCAAATGAACATATAATTTATTGAAGCCTAGGACGCCTTGACTTTAGAGTTGGCCAGTTTAGTTTTATTTCCCTGCTACTTCGGCAGAGATGTCATAAAGTGTTTCTTTTCTTGTGCCGCAGCGCTGGGAAGGATGGCACCTTGCAGCGAGGAGAATTGCTGAAACGCCCATAACTCTTTCACGTGGCACATACTGAAAAGACTCTGCTGGATCACAGAATGCTGTTCTTGCGCACGATGGACAAAAACGTTTTCACGGTTCAAGATTTTTCCAAGTCAGAGAAGACATCAACTCACAGACAAACGCATCCTCGCGAGCATTTCTTACTCCAATTTTTCTTTGGGGTTCAGATCGGGTTAGCTCTTAAACCACGCCTGTAAATCTCCCTAATGCCCATTCCACACAAAGTCAAAGCCACTCTTTTACTGACACCCACTGAGGCCCAAGCAACAACAGGAGTTTGTTTAATGCAAGAAAGGAAACGTCACGTGACCACCATACTGAACGGTATTACGCTTTTTTTAAAAAAATCGTCTATGAACTCTTCACTACATTGTTTCAGTGACTAAGTTTGGTCTGCTATAATAGCGAGGTATAGAATAGTTAAGAACAGAAGAGAGGGCCAGAATCCCTTATTTGCATGAAACTGAGTCCAGTCAAGCGCACTTAACAGAGCAGAAGTGTGAAGTACGCTGCAGAGGCCCTCCCTTCCCTGTTCTGTGCCAACTTCGGTGATAAATGTGCTCTTTCTTGCATAGCACATTCAACTCTGACTTGATGATTTGTGGAATTAAAACATACAGTATGCAACTTACCCTTACACGCACAAGTAAGCGTGAACATACTGATGGACATACACAATACAAATCTTTCATAGTTCCAAGCTGTCTTCAAGTAGACCACCAGTGCACCGTGGAATCAGCTTTTAACTCAGAGAAACAGCCGTGTCCATGCTCACTGTTGTGGACAAGTCTGTCATTAGGCAGCGTCGACTTCTCCTCAAAGCGTGTGCGCGCGCACATTATGCGCAGTACGCAATCGTTTGGTGGGACGCACCTGAATGAAAACTTCCGTGACCTAAAAATCATATGGACTACTTATTAGTCAAAAGTTGAGAAAGTTTTGCCTCAGAAAATAACTGATCTGTATAAAAGGGCTGTGCGGTTCAAATAACCTGAGACATTTTAGGTGGATGAAAAGCCAGATTCCAAAGTAAATATAGCTTAAATGTGGAAGGTTTTTAATGTTTTCATCCGCCAAACTTTATATTAACCTCTGCCACATCATTAGTCTGTTTTAAAGGCACATAGGCTTACATAACAGGCAATAGTAAATTCCTTTGTCAAAAGAAAAATAGATAAAATCACAGGGAATGATGCAGAAGCTAAAGCAATCATATTGTGCAAAATATGAACCTGGGGCTTCATCTGGGGACCCTGCTGGGCTTCACTCTTTCAGCCTCTTTGACACATAATTTCACAACTTGCGTTTGCATAGAAAGAATTTTGATTACTCACATTCATATATAGGCAGTCAATTTATATATGTTCATTAAAATGTTCAGGTTTTTAATTGTGTGTTGATCTATTTACAACAATTTCCAAAATTTTGAGTAGTAGTAGTATATCCATGTTTAAAAAAAATAACCCTAAACTGTGGAGTTATCAATACTTGTTTTATTCTGCTCAGGGATCTTGGTAACCTGGGCATTATCCCAGCTGTCATCAAGTAACAGTGAAAAGACAAAGTGATGCTGGAGCTGTTATGTACAGCGCTTTGGCCAACAGCAGCAGTTATTAACTCACATTCTGCTGAAACTTCTGCAATAACAATGTCTGGCAGCCAGTGAGTTAAATGTGCTCTATAAATAAATTTTATTTTATTTTATTTGAAGATCCCCACTCCATCACAGGTTTGACACAAAGACAGACAGCCTTGCATGCTCACATTCACAGTCAATTTAAAACCAAAAGATTCACTCAAGTTTTGGACTGGAGGATGAGGCTGGAACCCCCAGTGAAAATCCACACAAGGACTTTGAAAGCCTGCATAGTTGACTCCAAAACACATCAGCTGAGATTTGAACCAGAAACCATCTTGCTTTGAGATGGCATGTGCTATCTACCACTGCCAGCACCTCCAAGTCTCATCCAGGTCTGTGAAAGCAGAATAAGGTCTCTATGCATTTACATAAAACAGGGAACTACAGCGATCAACATGTGCCACTCTGTATAAAAATCTGCTCAGCAGTAACAACACGCTTCTACAGTAAAAATTCTAAACACACATTTTTTTTTAGGATTTTTTCGGTGAATTTAATCAGTCATCTTTTAAACAAAGTCATCATCTTAACAAGGAAATCATAACATTTAACATCATTCATATTTGAGTCATAAACCTTTGAATATGTTACAAAATTGTATTTAAATATTGTAAACACAACCAAATGGAAAAGTTTTATGACATAGCAAAATTTAATTTTAATTTGGGGATATAACGTTGTTTCCAAAGAAACAAAACACTTCAGCTAACATGTCCTGTGATTAGCTTAAAATAAGGAACACAAGCACATGAGAATTTAAGCAAACATTTAAATGATGGCAAGTATCTGAAAGCATTAAAGCCCAACATGTGCAACTTTATTAGATGGTGATATCAAAAATGTTTTATGGGCTTTCAAAGGGGATAATTCTACTTCATATCATCTTCATACTTAAGTTTCTTTGAAAACTTGCACTTCACTGGTGCAAATACATTCACATTGGCAGTAAGTGTCCACAAGAGGTCCAAGCTCAAAGGTGCTTCAGCAGTAGTTTTCACTTACTTATTCATAGATGAGATCTTTTTTCTTTTTTTAATTAATCTTACCATTTTCTTTATGTTATCAGCTGCACACAAAGAGTTTGTTTTGGAATAAGTGTGCTAAGTTATGGTATTTTTACTATAATATTCTGTAATAATATTAATCAATCTCATCCTCTTCCCATATGGACATAAAGTTTAATACATCAACTTTCTTTGAGCATTGTATTAAATGATAATAAATGCTTCTGTTTTTGCGCAACATGACTTACTATATAATTTTCTTTTCTTTGCAGCCAAACTTATGTTATATTTGTAAAGTTTGAATTACAACAACAAAATACAAAACTTTAAAGCATAGCCTGAAGGCTGTGATTATTAACCTCTTGGACAATTTTGGACATTGTTAAACAAATTTCTGAAAGAAATAGTGATGTCAGCTAATGAGGATAAAGCACCATTTGCATATTAGTCTCATGATCTGATCTGTGATCTGCAAAGTCCAAAAAGTAACAAGATTTTGGAAGAAACGTAAGAAAACAGAAAACACCTCAACATAAGTCCAATTTCCTTCATATATACATCTCAAATATCTTTTAAAAAATAACCTCACATTGCCATTAAGGATTAAGGGGTCTTCACGGTGTATCTCAATATCTCACACAGACACTTACTGGGCTCATTGTAGTTTAGGATTACCACTCATTTCACTTCAAAATATGGTGCTCAAAGAAAGCTTTTCATGTGTTGTGAACAGTAATGTAGATAGAAAAGTTGTATGATATGATCATAATTAAACAAATATGTAAAATGCATCACGTCCTGAAGTCAAGCTCAAGAGAAATGCGCAGTATTCATGAAAGCTTGTGTCCATATTACAAAACACACACTAGATACAGGCCAATTAAAACAAATTGAGTTTAAGTTTTTAAGCAAAAAAAAAAAAAAATAAAAATAAAAAGAAAAGAGAGAGAAAACATCCTGACCAATACCTCTGAAAAGGCTTTCATTAGAAACAATGTCAAACAGCAAAAACAAGGTTGAGGAATGTTCACACTGTTTAAAAAGAGTTTCTTTGATCAGTGCTGGGAGAAAAGTGTTCATCAGTGGATATTTTGTGATGTGAAAGTTGAACAGCTGGTCCTGCTAATACACAGTCACCAGCCTACGCACTAAATAAAGGCCCATTCAGAAAATATGTCCAAAGCTCCTAAGGCCATTTAGCGTAAGAGATGTATGTTTGTTATGCAATAAAAATGAACAGTGGCATGATTAAAAAGGCTGCTGGATTTCTGAATGTGTCTTTCCTTTACACACTGATATCCCAGAGGTTTTCTTTAAAATAATGATGATATTAACAAAGAAACTTTGCTTTCAGGTGGTGGAGCCTACAGAATCAGAGTGAAAGGTGATGTATCCCGAGGAAGATGCTGAGGGTGTGCTTACAAAACTGTTTGTGCTACCTTTACTCTCAGCCTTGTTTAGGATCTTCTGCTGTCTCAAGTCAGCCCCAGCCCCAGCCCCAGCACCCCCACCTGTCCTCTGCCTACTGGAAGAGTGTCCAGGAGTCTGCTGGCGGCGCCCAGGTGAGCCCCCTTCATCCTGCTGTTTCCCATCTCGTGTACGATCTCTGCAGCCTTTCCCTGAACCACAAGCCCCATGGCTTTTCTTTCCAGAAGGTTTGGGGGAACCGTCAGGTGAGTTGCCTCGACTGCTCCTTTTGTATTCTGTAGGTCGCCTGAGTGCCTGAGGTTCATGCTCAAAGTCTGTGAGGGGGAAGTGAGGCAGGAGAACTGTGTGCTGTTCATACACGTTGGGGATTAGGGAGACGGTGGATGAGCGCCGCGGGCTCTTCCTAGGGCTCGGCAACGGCGTCTCATCTATGAAGTTGATCACCTCATCACGGCTGAAACAACGCAGTTCGTCTTCGTAGCGCTCCCCACCACATACCACGCGGGGCAGGTGCTTGAGGGAGTGCATGCTATCCTCAGAGCGTCGCCGCTTTCGGTGAGGGTGATGGTGGGGGTGGCTCTCCTCGTGGTAGGAGACCAGACTGCTCCTGCGCCTCTCGCGGCGCGGCAAGGTGGAGCTGTAGTGGGCAGTCACTATCATGTCCTCGGTGGAGCCCCAACGGTGCAGGTATGAGGGGATCCGGTCGCTGGTCCACATGTCGGTTTCGTCGTGGGAGTATCTTCTTGTAGGGGGCACCTGGACAAAAGACACAGATCAAAGACTCCAGTGTATAAGAAACTCTAACCTTTATTTCAATATTAAAATAATTTAAATAAAAGCTCCTCACATTAGATACGACACATGCTGAGGAACATCACTAATTTTAATTTGTTGCCATTATCACTTACAAAGCATAATACATGTAGGATTCATCACAGTAATATAAAGTACATTGCAGTTTTAACCCAGATTTATCATAGTGATTCTTCACTTGCACTGTGCAAATTTGTGGATTGATCACTAAAATATCTCATAAAATCCCACATGTAGTACATGTTCAAGATTTTGAGTATTTAACTTTAAATGCATAATTAATCCCTCAGGACACATCTGAGCTTCAACACAGATAAAAAAAAAATACAGTTAAATTAATCAAATTTATCTATATGTAGAGATGAATTATATAAAGATCTTTAGTTGCCTATATGTTATACTCACATTCTGCTCTGACAACTATGCAAGAGACAGAGGGTTTGTCAAGGTGACGTCAAGAGCTTCAAGATTGATTTCAGCCTGCCCCCCTGTGGTGGCTTTCAGTAAATGCAGAGAAATTAAACAGCAGATGATACAGTAGCATTGAATGGTTTAAGTGAGAGAGCTGAACAGCAGAGGGCAGCACAAGCTTTAGAATGACTAGAGATGCAGGACAGATTTGGATGGATGGATTTAAGGGAGCCAATAAAGCTAAAGCTTTATTCTGCAATCAGACCATGAGGCACATAGCAGTTCAGTGATGGAAGAACTACTTGATGAAGATCTGAAAAGTTTGATGACAGATTCATGCTTTACTTAAATAACTCTTTTAGGTGCAACAGAAATATGGTGACTGAATCAAAGTTCAGTCAGTCATCCCGTGACAAACTAAAATGTAATTGTATTTCACAATCACACACTTACAAAGGGTGAGACATCTGGATATTAATCTGTTTTATTGTAAATATGGCACAGAGACAATGGATGGAGGAATGATTTATTTAAATGGAGTGATGGCTACTGTACACATCTCTGTTTCAAGACTTTAAAAAAAAGTCAAATTGAATTGATAGATCTCCATAGGAGTATTTGTGTTTGAAATGTCCAATATAATGCTGGACATCTGGGGTGCTGGACCAATTTAAATAGTTTTGTTTTGTGTTTTTTTTTTTTTCTAATGAATTTACATATAAAGATTTGGGCCTCAGGATGCCCTTGTCAAATTGTTTACTACAAAGATGACACAGTATTACTGCATGATGCTATATAAAAGTTAATATTGTGCGGGTTGCATTGACTGGTTCTGAAGTTAGATATCCTCACCACAGTCTTCCAGGCCAAGTCAAATAATTTACATTTTCACATTTTTCTTTTCTTAGATGAATTATAATGGGCCAGAATTTTAACAGTAATTTAGAGAGTTGGGTCAGTATTAGAATAAAACAGAAATTAAGTTGGTTTTTCAGAATTGTCCTAGAAGGCTGCATGTCAGTTCAAGCTTTGTTGTTAATGCAGGCTGAAAATGAATATTTTGCAACACTGCATCTGACTGGGATGGATGCTGGATCTAATGGACACAATGCTTTTTGGGCACAACATAAGCAGATGTTTTTATTGCTTTCCAAAAGCCTTGAGGGATTCCTGAAATGTAGAAGGTAAGTCAGTTACTACACTCTTACCCTCTTACACAATAACAATGTTTTGAACTGTTGCTAGCAGGTCCATGACTAAGACACACTATTTGATAAATGGAGCACATCTAATGTCTGGATGGAACTGCTGATGGTCATATTTACCAAACATTAGTCAGCCTTAGTGTATTTTGGATTCATGTTTAATAAAAGAAAGTCCCCAAAAAAATCTGTGGCAAATAAAAAAAATAGCATCATAATATGTCTAATGATTCCAGAAAATTAAATCAAGATGCTGTTACAGGCACAAAAGGCCCTTTCATGCACATTAGCATTAAAGTAAAATGAAATCAAATGATCAAATAAAAGAAATGAAGAAAATCAATAAAAAAATATACCTGCAAATACTGCATTTTATCTTCCTGTTGTTCCCTCAATGGATACCCTTGCAGAACCCCCCTTTCTAAGGTTGAGAACTCATACTTGGCATTACGGTCTATCGTCACGATTTCAGGTGCCGAGCTATAGTCATATGGTCTGTCATATATTAAGTCGGCATGAATTCCTCCATCTTGGCTGTTTTCTGCAAAGTGCAGAAAAGCACGAGCGTCAGGATTAGAGAGCCACGGATTCCATACACAAGACATACAGACAAACAGACGAAAAGATAAGAGAGACAAGTTCAATCGTTCTCTGACTTGTGTTTTTTCCTATGTGTCTGCTCAGGAATGCAAACTTTATATAAAAAATAAAAGATCATTTTGCCACAAAAGTTGCCAAGAATTCATTTTAAATGTTTTAAACAGGTAAAAACAAAACAAAAAACCGTCAACTGGCTTTGAGAATTTAGGAACCCTGTTAAATCAAGTATCAAGAATCTCGGTGGCTACATTTTTTTAACAAAAGAAAGATTGTTGCTTATAATGACCCATCTACTGAAATATTTTCCCAATTTCTGCATTTAATGTTCATTACAGATCAGTTGGAGATGGGTGTAAAATGCTGATCTTGAGGAAAATGCTGATCAAAAGGATGAACGATGAGAGCAGCTATTTGTACAGGCGGCTTTGCATGCAAGTCGGTAGCTTTGGAAAAACAGGAAACAATCCTTATACATACAACGGTGATGGGTTATACATGGCAAGCCCTCTGGAAAAAAAGCAGAGAACTGGCAGTGTTAATTTTCACACAGAATATTGTGTTTTTTATGGCTCCTGTTGGACAATGAGCAGTTCTGAGAAGGGGTGTCAAAAGAGGGAGAGGATCAAAAGGTTTAGAGGGTTAGAAGAAGGTGAGAAGGGATTCAGATTGGGTTAAGTTCAAACAATGCCAATAATTTTTTTTAAAAAAAAGTCATTACAGTCATCAGTTTACAATAAGTGTAAAAATCATGGACCAAGTTCATGAGTCTATCTAAGATTATCATGTGACCTAACTTTGGGACTAGATTTTGTTAAAGTGTCTGTTTCTGGTGAAGTGCTTCACTTTCAGCCCCCCTACATGTGAATTTATGTGATACAAGATGTAAGTGCTCTTTTCATGTCTTTTCAACTGATATTATCTAAGCTCTGTTTTATCAGTACTTCTGCCTTTAGATGAGTATCTAACAACAAAGTGGGCAACATCCCACAAATAACAAAACAGTAAAACATGCAAATTAAATAAAAATAAAATAAACATACACACAAAAATCATCAATTTCAAATGTATTTTGAATTTGGATCCAGGAAAAAAATGACCACATCCTTTTCTGACTTGAGGGAAATATGACCATCATAATGACATGAAAATGCTTTTCAGCTTTACCACATTTATTCCCGTTTATCTGTAATCCAAGAAATAAATGGGGAACCATTCATCATGTAAGATCATTTCAAGAGAAGATTGCCAAGTTTAAAAGTCAAAAGTGCTGCAGGGTAAATATGTTCTATATCCAATGATATTATTCTTTTCTGTTACATTAGTGTCAGAGCATAATAAAAAAAAAAGTATAAGACAGTAGACAGCATGTATAAATACACAGAAAATCCGTTTCTGAATAGTTCAGTTACAGACACTTGTCTTTTCCATTTTGATCTCCTGACAACTGAGGTCACATGATAGGTCACATGATAACATTTGACCACTGACTTAAGACCCTGCTGCAACAAAAGACACAAAATATCCAGCTAAACTATATAGATATGATCTAATATTTCTTTTTTTTAATGCATTGACATGGATTAAATTCAGATTCAATAATCTTGTGATGCCAAAAAAGTGAGGTCAGTTGATTTCTACAGTTATGACAAGGATTGTTTATGAAAACATTTTTTTTCTTCCCTGCAATTTTACTCCAAGATGACAATGTCAACATTTATTGGAGTCAAACACTGAATCAGTGGTGTAGGAAGCACGAGACTTTTTTTTTTTTTAACACATGGATTAGCTACCGGAGAGAGTCAAGAGCTTAATCCCATTTAAAACTTTGAGGTGTGCTGGAGAAGACTTTATACAGCAAGATGACTTTCACATCATCCGTCCAAGATCTTGGTAAACAGTTACTGTAATTCTAAACAGAAATAAATGTTGTGACATTGCATAAACTATCTGACACTATATAATGGTGAATGAGTAATCAAACATAAAGGAGGGTCAACAAAATATTGGTGTGAGACTTTCTTTTGGCAAGTGTGTGAAGAAATATCCCCAAATCATACTTACAGTGGCAAAAAGGTGTTGAAAATATCCCTCAATAAAGTCAAAAGTCTTATGGTAACTTACTTTGTTTTGTCAGTGAAGATTATATTGATTGCTAGCCAAACAAGATAACTAAAGGGTTGTTCAAGTTAAGCTACACAAGATAAAACACACAGCAAATTATTGGGTAAAAAGGTAGGAAAAATGAGGCAGGAGAGAAGGATGACTAACAGGAGCTTACCCTCATCCACGTCATCATTAGACATTATGGCAACACACTTCTCCCACACCATGCGGATGTCAGCACGATACCGATCGCAGGCCCAGAGAAACATGGGTAGCAGAATGGACTGAGCAATGGAGCACCACAACACACACAACACCATCCAGTTGTAAGAACGGTCAAACTTCAGACTTGCAAAGCTCACCACCTGTAAAAGGTCAACAAAGAGTTTAAAAAGATATCCCAATTACTTACATAGAGGACTTTGGTTTATAATGCTGAAATCAGTTTAGTAACATTAAGAAAACTATAGAAAAGGGAAGGCAAGTCATTAGACAGTATAAAAAAGCTGCTCTGTAAACTGGAACTCAGTTATTACACTGACTAATACTCCAGATCAGGACTCAAATGCTTACAGCATTGCTTTCCAAGCTGCTTGCTACAAAGTAACCAATAATGAGTCTTGCCAGTGCCTTAGAGAACATTAGCCCCTTTTTTCAGAATCACTAAGCTGCATAATTCACTGAGTTGAATAAGTAAAGTGAGTGTGTGCAGGCACATCACTTAGCCTATTAAATAGGTATCACCTCATTCCTGGTGTCAACATAAACAAGTTAATGTGCCAGCTCACACACAAAAATAAACCATATCAACAACTAAGAAACCAAACGGTATAAAGTTTCTGATGTATGACGTATTATGAGGACACACTTATGTTGAGCTATCCAAAGGGTTTCTATCCCTGTCAAAAATCCAACATAAACAATGCAAAGACCCACCGAGTCAATCCTGGCTCTGGACAATTCCTCAGTATGTGTTGGAATAAATTGCTTAGTATTGCCATGTGTGCATAGTTTAAATTAAAAAAAATATTTTTTTTATGTGTGACAACTATTCATGCATTTAAATTGCACATTAGATCAGAGAATACAAACAGGTATCCCACCTGTTTTGTCTGTCACTGCACTTGAAGGATATTTCATCAGTAATATAAAACCTTTGTTTTGTAATCACATGAAGTCTTTTGGTAGTCCTCAGATTTACAACCAGTTAAAAAAAATTGTGACAAAAAAGTGCTATCAAGTCACCAAAATACCTATCTCTATTGCAGACTAGATGGCCTAAAACGAGGTGAGGGTACAGGCTTTACCAGCATCAAATATGATATGTCCAAGATTATTTCTTTTATGAAAAACCCTTTGCTGAGGCAACTTGCTTTTATAAAGCTGGGCTGTTTTTCTTCTTTTTTTTTTTTTGGCCACATCACAAACAATAAGCCTTGAGCTTTCTGCAGGCTCCTAAATCCACAGAGAAACCCTGTGAACTAACATGTTAAAAAATAAATGAGAACCTAAGGGTGGAATTTGCAAACCAAATCGTAACACTGTGAAACAGCACTTATTCTCTAACTTAATATTCCAGATTTGCACAATGCAAGATTGAATAATGAAAGTAAAGACACAGTCCCCAAGTCACTAAAACAAAACTATGTAAACCAAAATGTGAGAGTAATTTGATCAGAGAAGCAAGACAAAAAAAAGGATGCAGGTGGGTTTGGTCATTGTAAGGAATGTCCTGGGTTAGTGTTTGTGTGGTTCAAATCCCCACAGCTGTCAAACTTCATTCCTTGAGGGCTGGTATCCTGCAGGTTTTGTAATCTCCATGCTCCAACACACCTGACTGAAATAAATGAACATGTTGACAAGAAGCTGTTGATTTGAAACAAGTCTGTCGGTGCAGGGAAACAACAAAACCCTGCCGGATACCGGTCCTCAAGTACTGGACTTTACCATCCATGCCTTATAAAATAAAGTCCCATCTAGTTATTTTGTCATTTGACTGCTGTTGATTTCATACAATTTCTTTAACAAACTTGCATCAGCAAGTAGAGACAGTCTGAATTCAGAGGAATAATTCAATGACCCTCTCTGCTCTGACCTCAGAAGAAGGAATGTAAGAGCAAATCCACTGCTACAAATTTTACAACATTTGCAAGATGCTCTGATGTGGTTTTTATGTGCAAATAGGAAAATTACCTCAGAAAAAGTCTCTAGTTTCAAGGATACCATAATATACATACATACAGTACCAGTCGAAAGTTTGGACACACTTTTCCATTTAACTCAAAGTGAAAGTGCGTCCATACTTTTGACTGCTAGGGTATACTGATATAATTAGAGATCATAGAAAGCATTTGGTTAGGTTACTGATTTACAACAGCAAATGTATATCAAATCAAAGAATACTGTGACGGCCCCACCACTGTTTTGACTTCAAGTGTTTGTCTTTCTGTTGAGTGTTTGCAGGTGCCGTCCTAATCAGAGGCATGAGCCACACCTGGGCCTGGTGTGCTCTGCCACAGTTTAAGAGCTCCACCAAGCCTGAGCTCAGTGTGTCTCCCAGGCTTGGGCTGGGAGAGCTGGGAGGTTGTACAGGTGTGGCACTTCAGTTTTGCTTGGTTTAGGTTGCTTTGTTGGTCTTGTTTTGGTCAAGTGTTTATTTTTCTTATGTTTCTTCAATAAAGTTTATTTTTGTAAAAAATCCTTTTTGTGCCTGCCTCCCTTCTTGGCTGCAGTCTTTGAGCCGGGCTGTAACAATACTTTATTCATCCCCAAGGGGAAATTCAAGTTTCCAATACAACCCATATATACACACACACATATATATATATATATATATATATATATATATATATATATATATATATATATATATATATATCATATAATAATCGTACTTGTTTATATTAATTCCAGACTACTTTACTGTCAAAATAAGCAACCATCTTTAACAACAATCCTGTTTGATTAAAGACTTACCAGTATGGGGAAGCCTGTAAGGAAGTCATAGATGAAGACAATGCCACTGATAAGGTAAGTGATCTGCAGAGACGTCTTGAGAGGTTCTGATCCATCAATGGATGATCTACGCTTCCCCTGAGCATCTTCCACCACGATGGTGGGGACATTGAATTTGTTCTTGTCAGCTTTGTGGCCCGCCTGAATGGAGAAGGTCTGGAACAGAGCAATGCCGATGCAAATGACACCCATGGTCACACTGCCACCGATCAGCAGTAGAAAACATACACCAAAGCCCAGGCCGATCTCTGTCACAATGAATCTGCAATCGGAGGTGTAGAAGCGATCAATGGTGTCATGCCAGCCCACTGCTGGGAGTGTGGACAGGATAAAGGACACCATCCAGATGCCCATCACGGTGTGTACCGCCTGCTTCTTGGTGTTACTCAACCTGGAAGCACAATGAAAGATTTTTGCATCTTGTCAGTTGAACTATTACATTGGTTTTGGTCTTATTTTCTGTTGTGAAGGTCCTATAACTCAGTGGTTCTTAAACCTTGAGGTGCCAATTTCATGGATTTAACTCTTCATTAATGGTTTAATTCATACAGTTTAGATTTTTTAAAAATGCCAGATTTATCAAATAAATGTAGGCTTTTGTTTTTACAATTGTCTGGCGATCCCCTGAAATGATCTTGTGACTCAGAGTTTGAGAAGCACTGCTTTTATTACCTGAAACCAATGGGTAGACCTTGAGATTTTTATGAGATAAATCTTCCTGCCTGTGTGTTGAATTTATCCATTAAATAGAGCCTCCAGAAAGACGAAGACTAATTTAGTGCATGTATGAATAGCTATGCTATTTTGCATCGAATAAATCAAATACAGCATTAATTGGAAAGTCTGTGTGCTTTTTTTTTTCATAAACAGGATACAGATGGTAAGGAAGTTTATAAGAATATGTAAAAAATTTTTAAAGTAGACCCAACTCTGTTCGCTGTTACTACAAAATGGAAGATCTGTGCAAGTAAGCTGAAAAAAATACTATTCCATATAGTCATTGCTTGGATAGACTGGAGATTAATGTGGAGAGAAATCAATTCTTTGCTGAGAGCAAATGATTGCGTCTCACATTCCTCGGTCTATTTGTCATCTAGGTCTATTTCCTCTCACCTCCAAGTAACTGTTACAATGAAGAATTTGCTCAATTTGTTTGTGTCCTCCTCTGGTGTGGCACTTTGCAAGGTTTGCCGCAACAATATGCATGCTGTACTGAAAATATGACAAGTAGCGATTGGTATTCTCATTTCCCAGACTTCTTGAAAGACTGTGCAGTTCTGCCAAGATATTAGCAAGGAAAGTAGTGCTGAGCTATTCAAGGCATCAGTAAGAAAACATATGTAAAGACCAATCCTTTTAAGCTTCTGAAGTTTAGCTACATAAAGATAACATGAGAACACTGTGGAATTACAACAATAACTAAGTCACCACAGTACAAAAGGACAATCTGACAAAATAAAACACAAACATGGTGCAATGAGAACAATGTGCAATTTTTAAGTTTTGCTTAAAAAAAGTTTCATAAGTTAAAAGCTTTCTGAAGCTCCTTTACATTTTCCAGTCTGCACTGAGAGTGATTGAACATGGCATTTAATAAATTCACAAGAAGTACAAGTAATTTCAGAGCAAGAACAAAATAGAGATTGTGTTTGTTTAAAATTCTGGCCAAGATGAATATCTAATCACAGTATACGAGTAATGAATTTTTATTGATTTAATAAAGATCCCCAATCGACTTCTGTAAATTTTAAGTTAAATGTCATTGTAACTTTAGTTCAGCATATGTACAATTTCTTAGAAAAAAGGATTTCACAATTATAGACTCGCACAGATAAGGTGTTTCTTCTGCTTAATTTGTCTTGCTAAAGAATGCTCTGTTAATCCTCTGATTAGTGTCAGTTGTCCTTGAGCAATTTAACGGGACAGTCAATCTGCCTACCCAAGCGAATCAAAGCACATGTTGCCTTTCTTCTTAAACCTCTCATGAAAATCCTCTGGAGGAGGACTGGCTTGATAAAGTACATTTTTTTTCACATGTGAAAATGGTCAAAAGATCTTTAAAGATATTTTAATTTTTGAAATATTTGGTTAGATGTACTGATAGAGTATGAATAGCACACAGGGGGCAGCAGTCACCTCTATTTTTTGCACTGTGGCTTTTTGCAAAGACAAGTAGGTCTTGTTGTCACAGTGAGTAATAATGCTAGCCTTTCCTGAATGTGCCTGAGGTACATGGGGAGGTTACGTCACCAAGCTGTATGAATCTATTACCAGAGAGAGAGAGAGCATTGCGAGGCAAATAACTCCTACGAGATAGTGAATGCACGGTGATGAGAACAGCTGCCTAAGTACAAGGCTGGAATTCATAATTCAGAGCATCAGTGTATGTTAATGTCAGAGACAAGGCAGCCATGCTAGCTCAGCAGGGCAAATGCAAAGCTATTTAAATGAAAGATGAACTGTAATTACATATATAATAAAATCACTGTTTGTTTTTCAGCAGGGGAGAGAAAATGGAGGCAACAGCATACTTATCTTCACCACATATACCACAACTTTGGTTTTGACTAAATTACAGGGTCCCATATGGTATATGTATCTATTCTGGAGATATAAATACTGATTTCATGCATTCTGGTTGTATATGCTGCATCATTCACTCTTGAAATGCATCTAGCTGAAAATTATTGTTCTTTGCCTTATGGCAAAAAAGAGACACCTGCAAAGCCCTGAATCACAGCTGAATTGCAAGAAAGTCTTCAAAAATGTGAGCTTTACACATATTTGATAGAACATCCCTTTCCTTTCATGATTGTTTAGTACTTCAGAAATTCAATATTGTAAATAATAAAAAAATTAAACTGATAACTTTTGAAACCCTGCATGGGCTCTCTACCATCCTCAAATATGTTTATCAAGTTCAAATCCTGATGGGAACTAATCACTCCCTTTGTTTAAAAAAAAAATACTTGCATTTTTATGACTATTAATATGCATTGCTCCTTTCAATTAATTATATAAATAAACAAATAAATAGATGTTATTTGACTGTATTTATGGCAAAAGCTCAAACTGACCTTTGCATGTGCTCAAAGTGCATTAATCATTTTATGACTGCTTCCAAGTTATAATCAGCTGGTTTGATATAGCATCAAAATGGTTTTTACAAGGAAGCAGCAATGCTACTTAGAACATCTGATTCTGTGTGAACGGCAGATGTCCTGGTAGTCTGACAAGACCAAAACTGTGTTAGGGCTGTTAATGTGTGGCAAACCTCATTTGTAATGTACAATGTTGTCAGAAACCATATGAAGGTGGAAGTTCAGGTTAACAGATGCACATTCTAGTGAGTTTGCCCTGGTATTACCCTAAATAACTACAACCAGCAGATGTGCAGGTAGGAGACATTTCATCTGATGCAGAACATCCCACTTGGAAACTGCAAAAACCCTGACAGCTGTTACAAGTCTTATTCTACACAATATGTCTTGATAGAAGATACGTGTTACCTTCCTATGCTCTGTATTGAAATGTGTGAGATACAATGGGCTCCATCTTAAACCTTAAAATACAAAATGTCCAATATGTTCTCACTTTCATCACACCTAGTCTGGAGATAATCCAGTTTTCATAGCAACCATTTTTTTCAGCACAGAAGTAACAAGCCAATTTAACACTGTAAGTACTGCAAGCAAAAGCCAGAGAAAGCAGAAATGTGCATAGCAGATAAGTGAAAGACTGACTACATGTAGCTTAACCCATGCACACTCCTCAAATTTCCTACCCTTTGAGCACCCTTGTATGCACAAAAAAAGATCTAACATGAGATCATCACAGTTAAATAATTTTTTCTCAATATTTATATATTTTTTCCTATAAATGAAAATCTCTGAGTGCAGTAACTCGGAGTTTTGTTTCTTGAGCAATTGCATGAGTTTGACGTGGCTGGGGCTGGGATGAAAACCGGCACATGAGACCATGGTCCTCTGCAGGAAAAACAGACAGAGCCTTTCCTAAGTGGGTAGAATACAAGCATCTCATGACTGGGATGTGGCATCTGCATCTGCATCTGCTTCTGCTTCTGCTTCTGCATGCCGTGATTTGACGCTATATAAATAAAGTTGAATTGAATTAAATTTAATTGAATTGCATCTGCATTGATCTGTTGTGGTGAACAAGGTGCTAAGTCAAAGGGCAAACATCTCGATTTTCCAGTCAATCTATGTTCCTACTCCCATCTATGGCCACAAGCTGTGGGTAGTGACCAAGAGAATGACAATAAAAGCAGCCAAAATTAGTTTCTTCTGCATGGGTGGCTAGGCTCTCCCTAAGGGATAAAGTGAAGAGCCTGGCCTTTCGAGAGCAGCTTGGAGTAGACCTGCTGTCCCTCCATATCGAGAGGAGCCAGATGAGGTGGCTTGAGCATCTAGTCAAGATGCCTCCTGGACACTTCCCTGGGGTAGTTTTCTGGGCCATTTTACACCAGTAGGAGACTGGAGGGACAATGTTTCTCAGCTGGCCAGGGAATGCTTTGGGATTTCCCCAGGGGGGAGCTAAGAGAAGTGACCTGTGAAAGGAAACTCTGGGCTTCTTGCTTAGGCTACTGACCCAACAATCCAACTATGCCAAAGCGGAGGACAATGAATAATTTGATGGCAATAGAGCTCTGCTACCTGAATTCACCATGGAAACCGCTGACAAAAAGTGTGGTATGTCACCACATTGGTTCTTGAATAAGTGTACAAGGAATAGGAAAGAGGTTCTGAATGCTTCTGCTGAGAACAGAAGTAATATGGGAGAGAAATGTTGCCTGAGTTAATGTGGAAATTAGAATAAACTAGTCCATTAACTTAATATTTAACTTTATGTTAAACATAAAACTGTAGTAAGTGGTTGAAAACAATGGTGAACAGAATCAAATCAAAGTTGTACTTAGGTCCAAACCCACTCCGGAAAACACATGGAGGAAATTGAAGATTTCTGAAAGCTAAGGCAGATTGTTTGGCCATCACTGAGCATCTCTTGATGCTGCCTCACACTGGTTTATATACAATGTAATCATTCAGTGACTATTTCTACTTCTGGTTATTTAAACCCAGAACACATGCTGTTTTAAGAAAGTATATGTCCTCTCACCTGAAATGCTGAGTCTCCAGAGGCAGAGTGACATATTACTTAAAAAAATAATAATAATAAATAACTGCAACTATTGCAGTCCCAATGTCATATTGTGCTGTAACATCATTCCACATCCACAGTATGTGATGTTGGATAAACTGTTGTTTTTGTTTCTTTTAAATGCAGAATATGTTTGGCAGAGAATTTAGATAACTAAAACAGTTCCACTTGACGGAGTGCTGGTCAGGAAATTATTGTGCAGGTTAAAATACTCAAAGTGTCAACATAATCCGCTTACTGGAACATGCCCAAGCTGCTGTTTACAAATGCACTTGTTGCACTGACTACAGGTGGTAGAGGGCCTCTTTTTTTTTTTTTTAGGCACAACCAGCACACACCTACCTTCTGGTCAAGCTTGTAGCAGCTTTGGCAAGCTGCATGTTTATTTTTGGCTGTGAAAGCTGTCTAGTACACACTAACAGCTGTTTTTGTTTTTGAGAAGAGCAAAGGCAGGAGGCCACATTTGGATTTAAACACCTCTTCAAAGACACACCAAACACATCTATCAGAAGATAAAGCTATAACACAGCCAAAATGATTACTAAATGAAATGAAATGAAAAAAGTACAAAAAAGACATAAAGGTAAATTATCTGCAATGCCTGGTTTGACAGCACAAATTTTGTAATGTGGATTCAATACCATAATTACATTAAAATCCTTTAAAAACCAACTGATCTAAATTACAAACACAACATACACAAGATATGATTCCCACAAATAAGATCACTTTGTTACATCAAACTCAGATATCATACCTGTAGTTTACAGGCCAGCGGACCATCCACATGCGGTGATAGGACAGTGAAGTGACAGAAAAGCAGGTGACCAGTGTGAGGGTATAGAAGGTAGAGACAAACACCTTGCACAGACCCTCATTCCACTCGTAGTTGGAGTGCTGGCGCCGCAGAGTTATGACACAATACATGGTGATAGGGATGGCCATGTTGAGGATGTGTGTGCCTGCCAGGGTGCAGATGAGGAACTCCAGTGGTTTCCACTTTTTCTGTTTGGCACTGACACTAAGGATGCTCCAAGTATTGGCCAGGATGGACACGCCTGAGCAGACCAGCCAAGCCAGGGTATTGGCGTTGATGACATCATCCTTCATGGTGGTCACCTCATCCACCATGTTGTAGTGGAGCAGTGCAGAGCCTGGCAGACTGCAGGGAATTCTTGGCAAGAGCAGGTACACGTAAGGAAAAGGAGGTGGTGGTAATGGGCAGGAGGGAACGCAAGGTGTTAAGCAAGGCAGGCATCCTATCTGGGCGGGCGTGTTCTCTCCATGGATTGAGCACAGAAGGGAGAGGATGTGGCTGTGGTGCAACGCTGGGATGTTAGAAGAGGAAGAACACAGGGCTGAGTCAGCTCCCTTATGGTGTGAAGCTGTAGAGGAAGAAAAGGAAATGACAGAAGCACTGAGGTCAGATATAAGATATAATAAAAATGTTAATTTTCAATTTAAATATAAACCATAGCCAGACATAATGCCCCATTAGTAAAATAATGAGGTTGAGTAAACTGCTCCCTGCACTAAGCTATATATTTTATGTGGTTAACATAACAATAATTTGAAAGAAGGACCCATTTTAGCAAAGGTGCACAAGCTACAGTCACAGGAACAAAAAGCAGATTAAACTGTAGATCTGTTAAAACTATTAACGACATGAAAATAAGAAATGATTATTCTAATAATTTCTAAAACAATATAAAATTAAACAAATAAGAACACCAGTTATTAAAATACAATAATTTAAACAACTGAGTTGTATACTGGTTTACAATACTTTTTCTTTTAAGACCCTAAACTGGTATCAACATTGAAACTGCCCACCACTGCCCACCATTAGCCCAAGAAACAACAAAGACTAAAACATATCACAGTAATCACAACCGTTTCAACAACTCATTTTTCCTTCCTTCCATAAAACAGCACAGAGCTCACATACTCCCAAATAGGGGTGAGAAGTCAGTTGTGCTTGAAAGACAACCTGCGACAGGCTTTAGTTTTTAATTGTTAGAGGTGCACCAAAGGGTAATTAGACAACTATGAGACGAAGCTGGATGAGAGAATTTAATCCTTGTGTGTTCAACCAGTTTGGGTACATCAGTTTGTCAACTGACAATAAAAAATGTTGCGCATATGTTGTTAAAAAAAAATAATTATTTGGAATTTAATAGGCATGAAGATGAACTCATCATGAGCAAACTTGTCTTCACAGCTTAACGGCGTGTTCAGACCAAAAGCGTTTTGAACATCAAGAGCAGCAGGTTTACATGTAAAGTCTATGTGGAGACGCGGCAAGGGGGCGTCGAGCTTTCTCGCGTTGTTTTAAGTGTTTTGAGTGCCAGAACGCGCATCAAAAGCCAAAGATGGAAAATCTGAACTTTGGCCGCTTGACGCGGGGGGTCAACAGTATTTCTCATCGCATGCGGCTCACTTGCGGCTCGTGAAGCAGCCACTAGCTTTCTGAAAATGCTATATAAACAAGTCATAATGATCCTGAAGGGTGCAGTTCTCTCCACAAGCAAGAGCTGCAGGCTGCTTGCAGAAACTTTGCTGTCCTAAAGACCCTAACCGACCCTGTCAGAGTTGCCAGTTTTAGCTGATTTCAGCCAAAGGGCTGCTCCGTTGGTAGCTCCGTATATATACTGAAAAAGAAACACCCACATTCCGGAGGCATTATGGTATTTTTACCTATACTGTTGCACAGTACCTGTTCAGCATTTTATCTGTAGGTGAAAATTTAGATTTTTACCTCCAACTATCAAATTTGCCAAGACATATGAAGACAATTTTTTACAGCATGACGTTTGAATATTCAGCTTATTGTCTTGGACGTGTCTGCCACATGGGCTGCACGGTGGCACGGTGGTTAGCACTGTGGCCTCACAGCAAGAGGGTCACTGGTTCAATCCTTGGCTGGGGAGAGGTTTGGTCAGTGGTTGCTCCAAACAGAGGTTTTCTGTGTGGAGTCTGCATGTTCTCCCCGTGCATGCATGGGTTCTCTCCAGGTACTCCAGCTTCCTCCCACCATCCAAAGACATGCATGTTAGGTTAATTGGTTACTCTAAATTGCAAGTAACCAATGAGTGTGAGCATGAGTGGTTGTTCATCTCTCTGTGTGGCCCTGTGATGGACTGGCAAGCTGTCCAGGGTGTACCCTGCCTGTTGCCCAAAGCCAGCTGGGATAGGCTCCAGCTTCCCCACAACCCTGAATTGGATTAAGCAGTTCAGAAAATGAATGAAAAATGATGTGTCTGCCAGGTATGTCACTTTATCCAGAAAAATAGCCAGCTATAGCCTTGCAATAACTGGCTGTCGTGACAATTACTTTCTCACAGATTGCAACTATGCTAATTAGTTAATTTCTTTCTTATCACTACAAGCTCAGAACTAATATAATCATTAAAATAGCTATAATAAGAGCAGTTTATTAAAAATATGTAGGTGAATAAAAGTCAAACAAATCAATTGAAGTAGAACAAGGAAACCAATCAATAAATTTCAATAATCAAGAATTATAAGACTGAAAAGTTTGTCAAAGTCATTAATCTTAGGATGAAGGAATGTGATATTTTGTCTTGGACAGCAGGTCGCGTTCAAAAGGAATGATAAGTACAGCAATGTCGTTACAAGCAGCAATAAATTAAAGAAAACAGATCAACAAATGCAACAGATTAAAGGCTATTTCCAACATCAAACAGTACAAGTGAGACAATCACCATGAAAGGATAACTTTGATTCCCCCACTTGGCGGTGTAAAATGCTTTGCTCAACTAGACTGTGTTCTCATTTCTATTTCCTGTCTTTTGGTTTGTCCAAGTAATTATATGTTGTAGCCAGGACCCCGGAGTGGGGGCACTAAGAATGACAAGAACACTGTCATCATCATCCTCATCATACTTTTCCTTGTGTAATTGTTTTTTTTTTTTTACTCTTCCCTACGATAACAATTTATTTATTTATCAGACAAACAAGTTTGGTCTTGGTCATGCAAATATCAACATGCTCACTGGAATCAGTGACCAGAACAATACAGATATTTTTCAGACAAACAAAAAAACAAGATGAATCAATAATAAAATTAACCAACAACACTACACTATTAGAACAAGAGACTGCTAAACTGCACCCAAGCAAACATCTGTGGGAATGCTCTTCATTTGCCAAGAAAGAAACCCACATTTAAATATGAACATGAAATAATCAGACTTTTATTGGACTATATATAACTAAACTTATGACCAAGAGGCGGCTCAAAATTAGTGTTTGATATTTGGAAAGCATCAAAGTTTATCATATTCTAGTTGAGGTAAAACCATCTCCTATTGAAGGTTTAGGCATTTCAAACATTTATGTTCACTAACTTTAACCTTTCAAGTATTAATTGGATGAATAACTTACTTAATAGAAAATGCCTGTTTTGTTGGAAAAAGATGGCGATGGTCTCTACAGGAATCAGGTAAAATGGCAGTACAGATGTTTTTGTTTTTTTTTTTTTTAATTGAGGTGGTTGAGAGTCTGATTGAAATTATCAATGTGCTGTGTGTTGCCCTTGTGTGCTTGGCAGTGATGATTATAGTCCCCGTTTTTCTTCAGGCCTCCTATCTTGATATCCCAAAATACCTAACCTATCATATTTACAATTATTTAAAAGTATAGATGTCCTTATGTGATCTCAAGGATCAGATTGAGTCCCATATGTTATTATCAGAGATTTTCTTGGTATGATTATCATAAAAAATAATGAAAAGTTTAAGATTATGATTATTTTATGCTAATTAATTTCCAAACACCATAAATGTGTAAAATAACATACTCTTTAAGATTTTATTCAGGATGTCAAAGTGAAGAAATTAAGGCCAAGAGATTGATCTATTGTTTTTTTGTTTTGTTTTTCACATTAAACACAAGAACAACAAAATTATTCCTGCTGCTATTTTAAAAATTCTAATTTAGCATTATTTCAGCACATGAAGCTGATTTTGAACATGTAGCTGCCAGCAGTGAACAGAATCTACCCAAAGTTCCTTTATTCTCATGTTTCATGAACATTCTTCAAGCCTAAAATTTAGAGGCTGGTCACATGATGACCCATTTGATCTGTGAAGTTACTTCATTTACAGTTGCACTGCTTTACTGTTATGGTTCAGAAATGATCTTTTAAAAGTGACAATATTGGAGAAACTTTACAACTGATTAATTTAGTTTGGTGTTTTTAATACTGCGATTATTTCTGAAAATAAGTAACCATGAAATCCTAGTTCCAGTCTAGGTGTCAATTATCAGTATTGAGGTCAGAGAATTAACCTTTATTCTCAATAATTGCTGTTTTGCACAAACTGTACAGTGATTAACACATACATATATACACACAAAAAAAAATTTGTGGTAATTTGGCTAACACAGCTGCTGGGTTCAGAATATTAAACTGAGTAATTTAAAGCCAAGTTTTAGTTGTTTATGGACCCAGAATTTAACCCATTATTGGAGTAGAAAATCTATCGAAATATGCTGGGTTAAACCCATAAACCAATCCTGCTGAGTCAAATAACCTTTGGCTGAGTCAGTCCACATTAGACAAGCAGCTTGTTTGCACAGAAACTCAGATAGGGTTATTTTCAACCTAATATTTTTAGTGTGTGTAAATTCCATTATCAAATCTACTTCTGGATATGGCATTGGTGTTGTACAAAGCTGCACATGTTTTGCTTCCTTTTATAAAACAGCTGCAACTCACTATTCATACTGAATTAGTGGAGAGAGAGGAATAGTGGGAGACAAGAGATGTCATTGATAAATCTGATAAAATCTTCACAGTTCACAATGCTGAATTTATATCATGACAGAATAATTATTATTTACTATAAATGCTAATATGAAGTTTGTTTTTTATTTTGCTTTCAGATTTTGCTGTTTTAGATGTCTCATCTCACTTCTCCAATGCGAAGTGTGAAAGGGACTGTCTAGCGTAAACATTCATTCATTTTCCGAACCGCTTAATTCGATTAAGAGTCATGGTGAAGCTGGAGCCGATCCTAGTATCATTGGGCTACACGCAGGGTACACCCTGAACAGGTCATTAGTACATCACATGGCCAACACAGAGAGACAAACAACTATTCACACTCACCCTACGGACAATTGGAGTAACCAACTAACCTAACATGCATGTCTTTAGATGGTGGGAGAAAGCCGAAGTACCCGGAGAGAACCCAAGCATAGAACGTGCAAACTCCACAAAGAAAGGCCACCGTTTGAGCCTCCCCCTATGGTAGCATAAACAAACAACAACAAAAAATAGATATAATAGAATTATATGTTCATATTGAGTTATTGACTTGTAAGAAGTCAATATTGCATTTGCAAAAGTGTCTGTGAACATGTTTTCTTGAAGAAAGTAGAAACAGGTAACAAAATTTTATAAGCAAATACCTTTGCCTCTGTAACTACAAACAATGGAAGAGAAAATCATTCTGGTCAAGTCTGTTTAAATACAGAACCAGTAAATATGGCACAGATGTGATGGGTGGTTATGTTAACTATGTGATAATAACCAATCTGAAACAAGGCATCAAGAATTGCTAAAAGATGGAAAAAGACTTTTAAAAACATTTATTGGTTAATGCAAAACAGCTTCTGTTCCCACCAATAAGAGACAAATATGAAGCCAAATCGAATCCTGGTGGTTTTGGATTAACCCATATATTAAGTGAAGATGATAGATTTTCATTATAGCAAGTCCCCAGGGCCCACAGTTCGTATCTTGAGTGGGTCCCTGGAAAATTCAATGGGTCCCCAATTAGAAGGAACTGTATTTCCTTATATTTCTTTTATACTTTGATTTATCATATTTTAGTACCTGATGGCCCCTGACTCTGATCAGTCAGGCAGGAGTGCAGAGGTAGAAAAAGCACTAATAGGTTTGATCTTTTACTTATGTGCAGATGTATGTACAGGTGCCATCTGAGCATAACAAAGTAAGTATTTTTAAAGTATTTTCATCATCACCACCAGAGTATGTTTTCTTTCATCACAGCACATTCCAGGACTGTGTTATATACCTTCCAGCAGTTATAGTGCAACTACCTTGAAATGCCTGCCGGAAGCCCTCAACAGTTCAGTGTCTACTCTTTTCAGTGAGAGACATGTATTTAAAGGATGTACGAACCAACGTATTGCTCAGTCTACTGTGCATATTTTCCATCTGACTTTTGTCTTACACGTTTTATAGTTTGACAAACAAAACAAAAAACCTGATTAAAAAGAAAGTTCATTTCAGGTGATTCATGGGATAGTGTTACTCCAGCTTCTGTCTCTACAGGAACTGCAACAATTTATATTGAAGATGTTTAAGGAAAACATACTGTGTTCACACTCTCTCACACACAAACACACACATATTAAAGCAGTCTGAGATATAAAAAGAATGACTCATTGCTTCATAGATCCAGGAATCCCCAGGCTTCTGAACAGAAACCACAGCTGAATAAAACAATAAACATTGCTGCAGTGTGGGACCTTGACCCAAATCATCCCACTCGTCCCAGTCCAATGGGTCCCACGAGGTGAAAAATAAGGAAATACAGTCAAGCTGTTTTGAGTTGAGAAGCAACAAAGACAGATAAAGCCAACGCACACAAGTCATAGAAACGCAACAAACACAAGGATTCCGTAATATAAGTTGTGGTAACTGTGAGGATCACTCAGTCACAAAATATCAACACAAATCTGTCTCACAACCTGTTTTATTTATCAAAGTTATATCAGCAAGGACGATTCAACATCATGGCTCCTGCCGGTATTGCTGCACTCAATTTTTCTCTGCTGATTATCCTGACCTTCCTCTCTTCCCTTTAACTGTGTCACCCTGATCTTTCTCCGAAATGTGCGTACTGTGTAACTGCAGGCCAAGAAAACAGAATTAGGAAAGTGAATTTGCTTATCCCTGCATGTTCTCCAGTTGCAGAACGTCAAGAGGATTTAACCTTAGCATGCAATTTGTGTTGTACTTGAGAAATACAATTTCTGAGACCTTTTGCATAATTTTATGGAAAAAATCTGGCTCAAAACCCTACTGTACACACTGATACTTATCTTCTGCCCCCTGGTGGATAACTAAATAACTTTAACTAGTTAAAACCAGGCTGAATACTATCAGTCATGGATTAGGCTTCCCAAAGTGGTGACCTGAGCATTGTTTAAGAAGTACAGGGTCATCTTGACAGAGAAAGAACAAAAGGCAGCCAATATCCAAATAATAGTTTTCAAGAAGATTGGGGAACTATTCCTGTAAAAATACTGGCTGTCTCCCACACATAGACCAATGTGTAGTACAGCATCACATTATCACTCCAAGTACCACAAATCAGCCCCCAAAACACACACACACACACACACACACACACACACACACACACACACACACACACACACACACACACACACACACACACACACACACACATACACACACACGCAAATAAGGTACAGTACACGGTACTGTACGTTAGATTCAGGTAGCTTTTATAAAGTAGAGATGGCATTCAAACTCTGACTGTGACAACATATCAGAATGGAAAGAATTGTCCTTTTCCTTCAACCAGACATGATCTGTTTCATCAAGTTCAAGAAGCCTGAATAACAACAAAATGAATGACATACTAATGAATATATTAAGTCCAAAACAGTAATAATTATATTAAATAATTCATATTCAAATAATTCTTTTTTTGTCATGGTTTTGGAAACACGTATTAGACTCAAGGTTAAATTGCATCTAGCTTTACACAAATTACTTTTTATGGATTTGCAAAACATAATTTTAGTTTAAACAACGGATCACATAGCTTCTTTATAAAAAGCAAAAATATAAACCAATAATCTGAGATACTTCTTTAAAATACTAACATGCTAAATAGGGGTCTTACTAGATATGTTTAAGTGTATTGCAGTTAGTGCATGTTTCTTTGTCATGTTTTCTTATTACAGCCCCTTATTTATTTTATCGATATAATGCATCATGTACACTCTTTCATATTATTTTCTCTTTTTAAGAAAAGGTATCCTCTTCTGTAAAGGTCATACAAGTGGCCACAGTGGTATTGCAGTTCTCAATATAGTAGTGGTACAACAGGACCAGCAGTGGTAGTAGCTGTAGCATTGGTTCTATTTAAACGCTTGACTGATGGGCCTCCTAACTACAGCAGTGCTAACAGCTCGATCACACACAATCCCGTGGGCCTCCAAGCCAAATCTGTCCTCTACACAAGGGAAATCAGTCCTGGCAATTCACACACACACTGTGGACTTTCTCTCTTTAATACCAAGACACTGAATGGTAAATGAGTGGCATAGATTCACTGCTGCACTGATACAACAAAGGTTTTGAAGCAAAAATAGGTCATCTATTTAACAATAACTAATTTTACACATTCTTTGACTTTCTTAAACACTGCACGGTGGAACAGTGGTTAGCACTGTGGCCTCACAGCAAGAAGGTCACTGGTTCAATCCTTGGCTGGGTCAGTGGCTGGGTACTCTGGTTTCCTCCCACCTGATGTCAGGTGGGAGGAAACCACCTGACATCAGGTGGTTAACCTGATACAGGTCATACAATGACCTGTATGTCAGGTTAATTGGTTACTCAAAATTGCCCATAGGAGTGAGTGTGTGCATGAGTGGTTGTGTGGCCCTGCAATGGACTGGCAAGCTGTCCAGGGTGTACCCTGCCTGTTGCCCAAAGCCAGCTGGGATAGGCTCCAGCTTCCCCATGATCCTGAATTGGATTAAGCGGTTTAGAAAATGAATGAAATTCTTAAACATTTTTACTCTTGGAAGAACTATTTAATAAGTTATCTTAAGTCTGCTGTCATCTTAAGGGAAAAAAAAAGAAATTATTTTTTATAAATTGAAACTAAATTTCACTTATGAACAAAATACCTAAAGTATGTTTACCTTAAATGTTAAAAAGGACTTTTTTAAGTATACTTATTTTAGAATATAATTTAAATCTGTTGTCAATTTATTCAGTTAATTCATTTGTACTAATAAAGGACAACAATACAGCCCAGTATTGTTGTATTTGATGTCCAAAAATACAACATGGGATGGTTTTAAAATAGGGTTTTTAAAATTAGATTTGCATACGTATGACATCATAACACAGAATCGGAAATCAAAGATTTTCTTAAAAAGTGCAACTACAACTCGTTAATGACCTTCCTGATGCGGCTCCAGACAAAGCAGCATAACCATAGACTGTATATGAAAGATGGACAAAGCCTCCGGCGGTTAAAAGTGAAACCCATGCAGAATGCATAAAACTGCAGTTCCTCCTTCATCCGCTGGGGCTGGCTGCAAAAAAGAGCAAAGCCCCACAGACTCCCATGTTAAAAAGACCAACTTCGCAGCAGAAATAAACATGTTTACAGCCTGGTTTAAAAATCCGTTTTCAGTTTAATAGGTCAGGTTTACCTTCATGACAACTGTGGGGGGGTCTGAATTTTTTTCTAACTCGCACATTTAAAAGTAATTTCATCTCAAAGTGCTGCATATTTAGGGGCAGTTCCTTTTGATTGACAGGCACCCGACCTCTCGCTTCAAGTCAGAAGAACATAGAACAACCACGGTTTTTAGCCGGTTAACAACGTGACTTAGCTTTTGCTCGCTTACCTCTGTTCCCTGGTTAGCTCCTGTTAGCTCCGGGTTAGCTCGGTTAGCTCTTAGCTGTTAATTGCTCGGAGTTCGCTTGAAGTCCATCATCCACCATTACGCTCACAGCCCCCCTCTCAGCTCTACCTCTTTGCCCATATATGTATTTTTTGGGCGAGACAACACGCATGCCTCTGCCAAGATGGCGATGGTAGGAACCGCCCACTGAGCTTAAATTCAGCTCTTCAGAAACCTATGGGTGACGTCACGGAGGCTACGTCCATCTTTTTATATACTGTCTATGAGCATAACTCAGCAACATTCACCTTCTACAAAGAGCGTTGGTTTAGGATCTTCAATTATGCAGTACAGTGGCATTCATATAAACTATGTCTACAGGAGCATTTCAACTATTTGAAATGCATTATGACAGTCCGATTATCCTGTGAATGAATAGTTACTCAGCATGTGAACATAGCTTTAGAGGGAAACTTTTATTTTCCCCAGTGCTGACACATACTCATATATGTTTCTACAGTAGACTGCGAACATTATAATGCATGTTTATGCAAATTCAGTGTCAAAGAAATGTTTGTAAAAGAGAGGGCACCACCCCATTAAACGCTACATTTATGTGAGACACAGCATTCAGCAGTCTAGATTATATATATATATATATATATATATATATATATATATATATATATATATATATATATATATATATATATATATATATATATATATATGTCCCATACAAATGTCACACCTAATATTTTAGCTTCGGCCCAAGGTATACTTGCTCAAGGTGTCATTAGACTTTTACTTAAATACATTAGACTGTTTTGGAAAGAAGTAAATCAAAACAAAAAAGCCCTGGAAATTATTGGTGATGTCATTTTTTTTTTTCTAAAAAAGGAAGTGCTGTTTCATACAGAAAACCCTTACCAATCATCCCATAACACCCTAGGGTGCAACAAGCTGTTGAGGTAAAAGATGAATCTTCCAAGTGCTTTGGTTTTTAATCACTAAAACATTTTTAAGTTGAAGTTTTGTTGAGACTTTATTACCAAACTGGCCACACAATTTGGTTGTAAACATATTTGCTAGAATATGTTTTGAAATAAAATACAGACACATCTACCAAATAAATCACTGAGTGTTATTTAAGCTATTTTTTTCTCCCTTTGGCTGACACCTTACTAACTTAACATAAACAAAAACAAAATCACACTGATCGATTCCACTGTGATCTTTTCAAGAAAAATGTTGATCACAAGCATGTTGTGTATGTTTAAACACCAGTGGTGTGGCATTACTTGATAAAATTTTTAAGAGAAAAAACTAAATTATATTTAATCGTAAAGTGTCTGAAAAAAAAATACAAAGAAACACAGTCAGCACTGCAGAAGCCTCATGGAAACTGCTGCACAGATAACGGTTTTTGTTTGTTTGTTTCCATACATATCTGAGTAAATGTAACATTTTGTGCATATTTTACATTTTGGATGCTGTCAAAAGGAATCAAACATTTAATCTTTAAGAAGCAGCACAATCATAGTCAAGATAACGGGTGTGGCACAGACTGAAAGCCAACATTAAATGTGCATTGTGTGGTAAGCTGTGTGTTGCCCTTGTGTGCATTTTCTATAAGCTCCTCAAAGACTAGTGTTATGCATGTGGTCTTGTTGCCCAAGCAGCCATTCACCTCTGGAGCTGTCAGAGATAAATATACCATACTCTGGGAGGCAGTACTGCTTTCTTCGGAGAACAGTTACACTATAATAGTATGACAAATTACATCCCTGATGCTTACACAAAAAATAAACATTAAAAGTATTTAGCAAAAACAAAAAAAATCCTTATGTTTTACCCAGAACGAGTATATTGATACACCCTTTATAAAAGAGTGCCCTAATCATACATTTAATTATCCTATCCTTAAAATCATTTCTAAAAATATCTAAACCCTACATATGCTTAAAAATTCTTATCAAATGAATTTCCTTTCACATCCCACCATTTGGCCCCAGTGGCAATCTGCTATATTTTTAGTTATAATGATGGATTTCTCTTATCAACATGTATGTTGCTAATCTAATAATTTTGTGGTTTGCAGGTTCAGTCATGTGAAAAGCAACACCCTCTTTCAATTTTGGATTTATGCATCAGAAAATATTTGTAGTGGAAAAAAATAATATTCTGGTCATTGACTGTTAAAATAAAGCATGTTGGATATTTCATTATGTCAGTTTACTTAACAAAAGCTGGCCAGCGGCTGAATTCATTTTAAAAACATGGGTCAGACAATATGTTAATCTGACTAAATCTATTTTATTATGTTTTTTTGTTTTCAAATAATGGGTTTCCCTGAACTATATCCTATGATTGTATTCATTGTCTCTCTCCCGCTCCTCTTCGTTTTCTGAGCTTTTCATTTTGGTAGATCGCACTTCTGTTTTTTTCATGGCATTGCATACTATTTATCTGAGCTCAAAAATAAACTCGTGTGCCTTGAAATAACTGTTATTTACAATTTCTTTTCTGTTAGCTCAACTTATGTTGTTAAACTGTACACAATAGTTACAATGCTACTACAACTGTAACTAATTTTAGTTTATTTACCTATTATTGTTTACATTTATTCATTCAGCTGTAAAATAAGAATTTTTAGAAAACAGTAATAGTAAAAGCAACAAAATCAAAGACAAATTTCTGGGTGATTTCATAACATAAGGCAAGAAAACAAATTTTCTGATGTCTGAGTGAAGGACCAAGACAGAAATGACAAATGTATTTATTTCTGGGAAGAAAAATAGTAGTTCTTGCATTATATAGTTTTACACTTGGACACAATTCAAAAGTAAGATGTTGTGTCTTGTTTTTCAATAAAAGCCTGAGTAGAACATTATATGTTTTCTTTTATGATCATCATCTTTTCTGCTAGTTTAACAGTCGAGATTTTGAGTTTCCTATTAGATTCAACAGATGTAAACTTTTGTGCCGTCAATATGAAACCAAATCAGGAGACTTTAAAAAGATAAAATCAGATTGGAATGGCTTCAGACAGTCATATTACCAGTAACGTAAGCTTTATGAACATTCATCACAATGAAAAAAGATTTATATAACTTTGAACTGAAAAACAGTATTTATGCGTCTGTCTTGGGATAACACTTATCCTGCTGTAACAGGTGTTTCAGTGACAGCTAATGGTGCATTCACATCAGGATACTCCGCTAGACTCGGTCTGATTAGGGACTCAGCACAGTTGAAGGGGGGTATATCCATGCAGATGGAGATTTTGTTTATGCTGCACTTTGGTCAAACGCACCAAACTTTTACAAAAATATATCCCCATTCCAACCAAAGGTGGTGCTGTAGTATCTAGCAAAAGAGAGGACAAGACCCGCGTGAAGAAGAAAACACTGTTTCCTCCTCCTGTGAGCAAAACATCGAGAAGGAAACTATTGCTGTGTTGGGTTTTTTATTTTGTCATAATGCAGAAATACACTGCAACAATGTGCGCTGTATGAACACTAGACAAGGCAGGGGATTCTTAATGCAATCACTAGATATTTACCTGCAATGCAATGCTACGTCAAATGCTGGAAGTCATTTTGACTACAAAAAAAGTTGATTTTTTTGTAGTCAGCTTCCTCTATTTGGTGTGCTTGAAACAGGCTGAGTTCTGCATTTGTAGGCAGACCGGGTCCGCTTCTTTGGTCCAAATCAGAATTTGTTTGCCGCATTTACAGCTCCCCAAACAAAGCGTGACAAGACTTTCTGAGCAAACAGACTCGGATTTAAATCAAAAAGGCTGATGTGAATGTGCCTTAAAAAATAGATGCAAACAGATTGCTGATTGATTGTTCTGATCTAGTTAATAAGACCATGATTTAGTTTACTGTATTTACAAGCAACAAGATTTATCATTCAACAAACCTATAGTACCACACAGGCTTATGGAAAATTCAACTGATAGTTTAAAATTATTAATGTATCCAAGTGGTCATTAATTTGAAGGGTCCAAGCATCATCACTTTAAAAGGTGTGTAAGGAACTGTATAAAATCCAAGCACAGAAAAATACAATTTTCATGAGTGCATAGGGACATTTAGACCACTAAATAAACAAAATACTTACTCCATACTTCTTTAAAGTTTTGAACAGTATTTGGACTGAATAAAAGCCTTTTCAGACTTTTAAATCCCTAAATGCAAAGATGGAAAGCAGAGACAGAATCAAGAGCAGAAGAAATTAACAGCAGGGAGTTTAATAAAGTGCACTTCTGGCATCACTTAGACCTTAGACAGCAGGAATCTATGACCGCCAACTGCTTTCAAGTCAAATTGCTTTCCTAGAAAAAAGTTTTCAAGCTTCAAAACTAAATGTTATGTTGACATTAAAAATCTTGAGTTAAAATAGCTTGTCTTAATAGTTAGTCAGACATTTTCACTCGATTCAATAATGTAAAAGTTCTGGGTAAAAATCCACAACTCAGAAGTGGAAACCCAGAAAAGTGACGTTTGCCTGTTTTTGTCTGGGCTTATTTAACAGTAATGCTCAATAGTCTGTTTAAAAGAAGTGGCATATATAACAGGAATGGAGGAGTTTGACTGAGAGTTAGATTGAAGGACAGTTTGATAACGCTGGATTTTAGACATCAATAAAAAGGTAAGGACAGAGAAAGACAAAAAAATTAACTCATTTACATCAATCTATTGGAGAGAGTAAAATATGTGCATAGTCATAATAATAATGTCATAATAATTAACTGATCATATTTTTGTCATTTTGATTTATAACTTCAGCTGTTAAAGTTCATGGTGCACTCAGTCATTTATAAGAATGTCCTTCAGAACAAGAGGAATTAGCTTGATCCTCAAATGCTAAAACATTATCAATCTTAATAATATACAATAAGAGGTATTATCTTGTTATCAATATCTGGCCCAAACTGATGCCTTTTATGTGACAAATCATCAGAAGGACCGACGTCATTCTACTGGCTTACTAAGTAAAGAGAGAGGTATTCCTTGGAGACAAATTAATATATGTTTGTTCTGAGTGGTTACATCATCGTCACAGTCACAAGAGTAAAAAGAAAAAAATAGTTTCATGCATACTGGGAAAATGTATTTCCTAGTCTTTACTGGCTTTCTCATGAACAGAAATATTACTCAACACTAAATTCTCAACTTTATTTTTAACTATCCAAGTCTATGTAAAACAACTCTACATACATAAATCCCCAAGTTATTCCTCTTTGAGTGTGTTCTACACCCAAAAGAGCAAAAAAAACAATCCTAGATATTTGTGCAGTGGCAAGAAGTGACCTGCTCAGCTTGCAAACCATGGGTGGTTTCTCCATTAGGCTGATCAGACGATGTGAAAAAAAAAAAAAAAACTTCTTTTTTCTTCTCTATCATGTACTGCCATGATTTCACAGCAGTTCCAAATATTCTGAACACTTTGGTCCCCCTATATGCCAGTGTGCAATGACTGTAAAGATAAACCCTTTGCAGCACTGCCCCTGGGCAATATCAGTAAGGCTGAAAATCATCCCAGTTCTCAGAGACTGTCATTTAATTTTTTTTCACCACAAAAAAAGTTGGTACTAAAAGGTCTATGGTTCCATGAGGGTTTCACTTTTGTGCTTTCATCATGTGTATCATCTAGTTAGCCTCACCAACTGCATGGAGTTCATGGTCAATAGGGCTGGTGCTCAAAGCAATTCTATCAAGTCTTCAGATAACTTAACCTTAGCTGTCATGCTAATTTAGATAAAGTGCCAAAAAAAAAAAAAAAACAATTAAAACACTATGAAACGTCAACACCAGATTTGAACATCAAGTTGAATAAGTTTTCACTAATGATGAGAAATCACAATCAAGACTATCAGGATGTAAGGTAATCAGTGTAACATGATGGTAGCCAGTATACTTTTCTCCTAATCATAGAATCTGTTCAACCTGAGGGCAACACAGTGGACACTACAACCTAGACAACTGCAGGAACTGCTGACATGAAACATCTGTCTCAAGAGGTGAAACAAAAGTTGTCCATTTGCAGTTGTTTGAAATTTTTAGCTTTCAGCCAAGTAAACACTGCCACTCAGTTAGACAAGAACTGCCAAGCCATCTGCAATCATAACAATGAGGTGAGCAAAAGCAGACATAGCCTAGCTCTTTTCTTCAATGATGTTAAGGTTTATGGTGTGTTTAAGTTAGCATTGCAGGATAAAGATGAAAGTGGGGTTTATACAACTCTGGGTTTATTTCTGAATTAGTTGACTTGGTAACATCAAATGACACATTTGAGGAGCACCTGAAAACGTTGCTGTTTTCATGTGCACGTCAAGGACAATGCAGAAAAAGCTTTCAGACTTAATGTTAGCGGTCATGGGGGATCGCATAACGGAGGTAGTCAAGCCTGCTAAATTTGTAGCCATCCAAGCTGATGTGACCACCAGCGTTTTAACAAAGAAACAGCTGGGGCTTGAGGTACCGGCAATATGCAACATGTTTAACAAGACTATTTTTACTGTTGTGAATACATCTTATTTTATTGCCAGTGTACAATAGAAAGATTGGAAAGAATTTTCTTTTTCCTTTTTTTTGACAATGGCAGGTAATAGTTGTAGGGTAGGCATAAAATGCAGCCAGTGTGAAGTGTGTAAAGAGCAAGCTGGTGTGCAGTAAAAGGTGAGTGAGCATTTAGAAAATGCCCATGATGTGCACTGCTATACATATTAGATGAATATGATAATACAGAAAACCACTTCTTACAATCAGGTTTTTCACACATTCACCCAAACACACATGGATTCTTGACCAAACTGTTGCATAAAAGTTACAAAAAGCATTAGCCACAAGATAAAACTTTACCAACAGACCTGTCAACAGCGTATGAGAACCTAGATGGCTTCATATTTTTAAGACTCTTCTGATAACAACACGCTGAGTAAGGCATCTCGTTTACAGACTATGTAACAAGATGATCCCTTCCAGTTGGTTTCTACAGCAGCTTTATAAAACACTTCCCATGCTCACATTAGTGTGTTACAAATGGTCACAAAGGAAGAACTTGCCCACCAGAGCTTCTCAGGGAGTGTGCAGGCAATAAGGTAAGCTCAATTAATACTGTTCTATTTTTCTCAGCACAAAACCTTGTCATAATACAATGAATGTATGAAGTAAAGTTATATTTATGTTGATAAGACACATTTCCTATTCTACCATACCTTGATATTTTGATGTACTAAGGGTGCATAACACAAAAAGTTATAAATGTTCATTTCTATGCATTTGTCTGTGGTGCATGTCTTTTGCATTTCAACTGTCTTTTGACATCCTTTCTCTTTTGGCTTTTTTGTGTAAAAACAAGATGCACTGAATTCATAGCTCTGCTTTTAAAACAGTAAATACATTTTCTGATGTATCCTTGAGAAATAACAACTTGCAAGCTGTAAAGATTGGTTTTACTTTTCTGTCTTTACGCTTTTGGATTCTTTTGATTTTAAATAGTTTGTTTTGGAATATGTGCACTTTAATTTGTACTTTGGGATCATTTTGCCTCTGATCAGGCCATCAGTACAAATAAACCAGCAGCACTACTTTGTGACATGTGTATACAGTATACACTCTTTACCATTGAACCATTGTTTACCATTGTTGCACTTGAGGCATATCATTTTGTTATTGCCAAAAAATACAAGTAGTGCAATTAATTCTTGTTTTTAATGCATGCGGTTCCATCCTTGTTCATGGTAAAGAATTTCTCTCTCCATTTTTCAGGTGAACTAGATGTGTGTCAGTGTGTCATAAAATTATGACACCCTGACAACCACAATGAATTAATTGTTCATTGATGAGTTACATAATTTTGTCCGTAAGGACTCCATACGGTGACTAAAAACAGTTAAGGGGCACAAAAGAGTTAAAGAGAAAATCTGAGTATAGGTTGATGAGGTAACCTGTGCCATCATAACACATGAAACACATATTTGGCTTTCCCACCGCAATCTAAATCTATGAGACCACAGCTCATTTACATGACAGCCAGGGAGATTATCGTGTCACCTATGACAGACATGCCCTTATTAGTCTTTGTAAGATAAGCTATTGGTAAACCACTATTGCATTAGGCACTCTGCTTCACCGCTCTGGAAGCAGACCGAATCTGTAATTGTGTATGTTGCATATAAAATGCATCATTCTTTCATAAAACATTCAGCTCAAAAAACTAATTTATGACTACAAACATGCACAATCCCCTTTTGAGTAGATTTTAAATTTTTAATCAAATTTTTCTTCGTGAAATATTGATTCCATTCCAAGCTATATTGTACAATCAACAATTCTATATTTTTATGCAAGTTCTCTTTAGTGACTACAGAAAGGCTGCGTCCAATGTCACCCCCTGGTTTATGCATTCACTATTCCCTACATATTACTCTCTAACACAGTGCAATCATGAATCAACCCCATTGAGAGGTAGTCCAGCACTGGAGTATAGCAATTTGCTCTGCAACATTGTGGGACATATAGTTCCTATATTCTGGGGTTACGCAATGACATGGATAAAGAAAATGTAATCATAAAAATGAAAATATGAGCAAAACATTTTTTTCTCTTTTGAGGCTATATATCTTCAGAGATGAACAAGGCAGACAAGATGAGCTTCTTTGAGTATTAGAAATATATCTGTCATCAATTTACTGTCAGGCTTTTCATTTATAAAGCAATCCAATTAAACACAATTTGTATGCAAACACAACAATGTGGACTTAACTGCAACCTTTACCATGTATGACCCTATAAAAAGTAAATGTTTTTAAAACTAATGCACAAGGATAAGCTATTACAATTGTGTAATTGTAGTTCACCATTAACTGCCATACAAATAATTATAAGATTTGATTTAAATAATAATAACTGGAGGGAGGAAAGGACATACACCAATATTTCTGTTTGCCGTTTATATTTTTAAATTTAAAAAAAACTGCATACAGCAGATCTGTCTGCAGGCAACA
Organism: Telmatherina bonti; assembly: GCF_933228915.1. NCBI lineage: Eukaryota > Metazoa > Chordata > Actinopteri > Atheriniformes > Telmatherinidae > Telmatherina > Telmatherina bonti. Next base: position 18,438,284 of record NC_136622.1, on the reverse strand, counting down.
AATTTTCAAACTGAAACAGTGATCTGTTTGTACAGACTATTTAGATATGATTCATTTTTGCGGCTTGTAAAGTACTTTCCCTCCACACAGCAAAAGGCAGCACATCTCATATAAGTGTTTCCATATTGGAACAAATATTATTGTTCTGAGACATCTGAAATTACTTTATGTTAAAATCTTTGCTCAAAATCCTCATCAACACAATCTGATTCTTGTCTTTTGCCCCTTAATGGATACCAGAAAGCAGAATATTACACTAAGAACTTTGACATATCAAATGGTAATTAATAGTTAATATCCCTAAAAAAAAAGTTTTTGTTATAGGGACAAATAAAGACTTACATTTTTAAACAAAATGTGACTTTTCTCACCATTTTTCATGGGTAGGGTCTTTAAGGATTACGTCTATCATTTAACAAGTTCATAAAGAAGAAGCAGTAGTGGTTGGACACAATGGCTAAATGCTGAGCTTTGTACTATGGGCCTTTGTGAGACATGAGACATGAGACAGAGCCAAACTAATGTTCTGTAAGACTACTAAAATCCCTTCTCACTTCATTGCTATGTTTACACAAAAATGTTACTTTAGCAGAGTTAAAAATGACTGATGTCTGAGCTAAAATGCTTTGTTTTTCCAACAAGACTGTCACTGTTACGTGCAGAGTTGTACAGATTGTTACAACAGTTACATGTAAACAAAAAAATGACAATAAAACTTAGTAATTCCCAAGTTGGTTTTATGCAGTAGCATCACTTGTTTGGGATTGGAAATCAATCATGATAAGGGCATAATTATAGTCCGATCTGCCTGTATGCACAAAAGTTTCAATGGCCATATTTGGGACAGCAGGCTTCTTTAGGAGAATGGGGCAAAGCAAGACAATGTTATTTGTTCTCCATCATTCAGTCAGTACAATCAAATTGACCAGTAAAAGTGTAGAAAACCATGTAAAAATGGGACACCTCCATATGAACCTGACACTCTTTACATGCCAGTAAAAACAAATATACAGGTTATTCAAAATTCTCATGATTATCTCAAATAATTGGAATTATACCATTACATAATGGGTACTGCAGATCTACTGGAATGTCAATCAAATGTGAATGAAACACTGGTCTTGAAGAGCCATTTATTTGAGCAGGATGGGACTATGAATTTTGATGAGAGGTGACAAGACACGTTGCACATTGCATAATGATCTTCTCATAGAGAGTAGCTCTCCTTAGGTGCTGTCATTGTAAAGTATACACTTACAGCAGATGACAACAGACAGCAAAAGCGCAAGTGCACACACTCAAGGTCTCAAACAACAACAATAACATGTTGTGAGCACATGCCCCTTCCGTTTAATCACAGCATTTCACTAATGCACAGCAGGGTGACAGAGTGAGTTGGCAGCCGACTTCCTAACCAGTTTCAAGCCCTTGTGTCAGCTCTGCTCTGCAGAAGTAGTGAAATTCTGCAAGCTCTATTTATAATTATAGATAGCTCTGTGTTTGTGCTGTGACCCCATGACAAAACATATCAACTTAAGCTTTTTCAGTATTATCATTGCATTAATGTCTTTCAAATGTAGATGTTAAGGCAGAAAATAATTTGGTGTGTTTTGATTTAGAATTTTCATCTACACAGGTGAAAATAAAAATGTGCAAACCCTAAATGCGCAAATTTAAGTGTATATAATCAATATAAGTACTAATTCTAAATTCAGTTAAAACATGACAACAAATGTAGTTAAACCACTGCTGAGATATTAATGGCATTATACAAAAGTTGAGTGACGAGTTTGATTCCTGCCTGGTTAAAACTTTTTATTCCTCAACTTTCTTTCCACACATTGCCTTTCCTTGTCAAAGATGCAGTTTAAAACTAGCCTGCACAAAATCAGCTTGTTCGATGTAGTTTAAATTAGATTGTTATGGTTTTCTTACTACAATGAACAGCAAAATCATCACTGCAAAAACATAATTTATATACATTACAAAACAATGCACATTCAGACCATTAAAATAAATATAAAACTGTAATCTGTTACAACAACAGGCAAACAGTCCTTGATACATGCGTGTCACCTTTGTGTCTATAGATGAGATCATAAACACAGGCACAACAAGGCCTTCCACTTAACCTGGGGACTCTGTCACCAGTGTCATTTGTTCTGTATGAAAGAAAAAGCTACAGCACAACCCAAAACTCTGAAAGTTCTTACAGCATAGCATTTTAGCATAGTAAAGTTTCATGTAGCCATAAAAATATCAGCCTAATAGATATGTCGTTATAATCTTTAAAATCGTGGTAGTTAATGGGAGAAGATGAAAATAGTAGTTTTCTGCTTGAAAAACTAAACTGATTATGTTAAAAGGCTCATTATGTTCTTACTTGCAATGGTTTTATTACATATAGTAACAACAAGGGGCAGTAAACACTACAGCAGAAACTATTGGTACAGTTACTGTATAATAGTTGTAAAGAAAAGTATTGTTTTGTTTACTTTCATGATGCAGTAACTAAACAACTAGGAGCTGTCATTATCAGAGGAACTAAAAAGCTTTACCAGCCATTATATTCTTGACACAAATCTATTAAATTCCTCTGAAAACCAGATTAAACAGAATGTCAAATTAAGACCTACTAATTATGTAGGAATCTGTTAATATGATGCTGCTCAATTCAGACATGGTATAGATTAACCGTGTTATATAAATGTTACCAGTAGGAAAACTGGTATTCTGCCACAAATTGTTACATTAAGGAATCGGGGTCAGCATTCAGACTTAACACCCAGTGCCTACACGTTCAGTTCCCTTTACATAATGAAAAGCAATGGAAACAGTGACAGAGAAGGACTTCAAATACAGACTCAATCTTATCTCATTTTGTCGGAATCGTTAACTGCCTTTGATGTGAGGCTTCAGAAGGCAGGACATTCAGACTCTGGAACTCTTTCTTCCACCATCAGACTCCTTAACAGCTGACAGCAGTCGACAGCAGCCGTACTGACTGTAACAGTATGTCAATACTGTGTACAATCTCACATTTACTCAGTATCTTACATTTAACATGTAGGCAGACTTGTACATGCATGTGTTAATACATACATGTATGTGTGTATATATCTATATATATCTATATCTATATCTATCTGTCTATATATATATATATATATATATATATATATATATATATATATATATATATATATATATATATATATGTGTGTGTGTGTGTGTGTGTGTGTGTGTGTGTGTGTGTGTGTGTGTGTGTATGTATGTGTGTGTGCGTGCGTGCTTGCGTGCGTGTACCCGTAATAATAGAATAATAGTAGTATAGTAGTATATTAGTATAGTCATGCTAATAGTATTTCATGCTACTGTTCTCTTACATTCCATTTTAAGTTTTGGATTTTATTTCATTTTATTTCATTGACATTTTATTTCATTCTACTTTGTATACTTATAATTAAATTGTTGTGGTATTCAATGTGGATGGCAAAGCAAGATTTTCATTATACAGGAAAACCTGTTTCTTTACAGTACATGTGAATATAAATGCTTTGAATATAAATCTTGAATCTTTGCCTTTGATACGAGGCTTCACAAAATTACTCAATTACTTTTTACCGTCATTAGAAACTGCAAGCTTCCTGCACTGACATTCCGTGCAATTTCTAAAATACTTTCCTCATAAATGTTTTTAGTGCTTCAAAGTAGCCATAACTAACTATAAAATGTGATGGTGCACTCAGGGAATAGACTGATCACAAATCTACTTAAATGTAAAAGGTATAAAACAATCCTAAACCGAAAGCCAACATTCTGTTATTCTAGACTAAACTTGTGCTTTTCTTAGCTGCATGACCAGCTTGTCGCAGACAGAATGGCTGTATTTTCCATCACAAAAGTAACCCTAGAGGCTTTCTTCCGGTTTATGTGAAGCTACCTCCAGCTATTACTCCAGCGGGATCACTGACCGCCATGCACCAGTTTTTGTCAGAAGATGAAGTATACGTACGAAGTCATTTTTTAACTTGTGTAAAGGGAACTAACTAGCCAGAAAGGAGGATTGCTAAGGATGATTTTAATGAACATTTTGATGACATTAGTGCTAAATGATAGAATGCCGTCTATTTGAAGGTTGTCAATGTGCTTTTGATGAGTGAAAAACAGAATAGTGTTAACACAAGCTAACACAGTCACAAAACGACAGAGCCAAACATGTGACAAACAAAATGTCACACATGCCCTGCAAAACACTAAAATCTGTGGTGAGGCTTGGTGGTGTAGCAGCAACTGTCACATGCAGGCCACAGCACTTTCTCTGAGCAGTGAAAGGGATCATTGGCTTGCACAGCCACTTCCTGACCTGAGACTACATGTTATCCACCCACCCCTCTATGACTGCTGTTACTTTTCTGGTGGGAACTGTGTTAAATCTAATATGATGATGAACTGCCTGCTCATACCCTGTAATTATGTCGTGAAAAGATGATGAAGTGAAGCTGTTGACACTGGTGCACAAGTAACATACAATATATAGAGTACTAAAAAGCACAGCATTGCTCTCACTGAAACTTTGGGATGCTACTTCATCAAAAGCAAATTAAGAGCTCTTTATGAATATTTTTGGGAAAATAGTTTTTCACCACAAAATACATGTTCCATCTCAAATTGACGTAATTGCATTGGAACTATGGATATAGATTAAGACACAACCCAGACAAGTAAAGGACAACAAAAATTGTTTAAAACACATCAAACTTACTTTGCATGTCTCACTTATATGTTACCCAAAAATACACTAAGTTACTTTTCTAATATCATTGAAGTAGCCTACATTACTGTATCTAGGTTATTTGTTTGTCTTACTGTGGAGTGTTCTGTCAATCACAACCAGTATTCAATATGCAATTACCAGTCTTACGGTACATATAGTATCTTGCCTTATGACGGTCCTGCTACAATTAAGTTACTTTAATTTAAATTTAAGCTTATAAATTAAACATATGTCATTTCTTTTATTTTAACTGGGCTACTTGTCTTTAGGCATTTATCTTGATTAGAATGCAAGCCTCAATATAGGTCAAGTCTGCAGCATCGTTCCACAGAAATTTACATTTTAGTTGGCATTTATTTACTTTCCCCCTCATTACCTGGAGTGTTTGGGTATCAGAACACCACCTGTTTGGATGAACCCTCGCTTGCTTTTTTTTTTTTTTTTGTTCAATGTTTTATATCTTTAATGAATTAGCTAACTAATAGTCACAGAGTATGACATTATGAGAAGCGGCTGCGTGAGTCTTATCTTACCTTTCCAATTGATGTTTAGGTTCCTGACTCAATTTCCGTGGAATAAAAATGCGTTCAATTAGTCACGTGAGTTCAAGTCCATTAAAGTGGCTTTCCTCAATTAAAATCCCCAAGCTGTACACACCGACGAGTGTCGACAGCATCAAGTGAAGGGAATGACCTGCGAAACGAAGGGTGAGCCCTCAAACACCACACCACCACAGCTGTAGCTACTCCTCTAGTATATCACTGCCCTCTTTTGTGGCATTCTTATGGGGAAAAAATGGGAAATTCTTGAGCAGTTTTCTTTTTGCGAAAACGTCTGTATCCTCTTCTAGAAGCGAGTAGTTACGTGATAGAACGAGCATTTAGCTAATTTAGGGTAAAATACAAAATATTTCTTCAATCCTCCGACGCAAGCGAGGCGGACGATGGATGAGGCATGATTGCTGCGCGCTCTCGACAGATCATGCGCGGTCTCGATTCAGAAAAACCGTGGACGTGAGAGTGAACAGCAAAAAGGAATAATTCATCAGAAAAAAAAAAGATTGGCTTTTGGACAGCAAGAGCTGCTGTTACTTGTTTCATTCTTGCTCTGAATTAAACGTGAGATATCTAAAGTAGCCCTGAATTAACATGAAAGACGGAGGCTATTTTCTTAAAGTCTGATTTGAATAAGCTGATTAAAAATTAACCTCATTTACTATAACTGAATGATGTCTTTGAATTTTCACGGTCTCAAATTTTGTATTATGTCCACTCTTGATTTAAAGATGGACATTTGCATTAAATGTCGTGAATAGCCAATCAATCGCCTGGATGTGCGTTACGTCCTCGTGTTATTCATGCTCCTTTAAATGTGCCTTTTCATTGACATTATACGACTTGTTATGTAACACTCCATCCCTGGATGATTCAGTTAGAGCGGTTTTCTTCCCTCAGGGCTTAAATTGTACCCAGTGGAAAAAAAAACCTAATAGGCCCTCCATGTGAGGAGAGACACAGAATGGCCCCTGGTGCCTTGGTTTTTGTCACAATTATCAGGATTATTTCATTTATTAGTTGGATGGTCAGCACACAGTCTCCTGCTTCCCATTCATTGAAAGAGACGTGATACATTTAACCATTTTCTTATGCAGCACAGAACCAGGCTGTTCAGTGTGAGATGAATGGGGAAAAAGAGATAATGAAGCAGAAGCGGAAATTCATAACTGATGCAATGAACACATTCAGCACCAATAGCTTCAATGAAGCCTCCGAAGTCAAATGACATATAGCTGCAATAGAAACACTATATTCTTTGAAAATGTGAAAAAAGTTTTCTTACCAACAAGAAATCACACACACACATACACACACACACACACACACACACACACACATATATATATATATATATATATATATATATATATATATATATATATATATATATATATATATATATATATATATATGTATATATATATATATATGTATGTATATATATATATATATATATATATATATATATATATATATATATATATATATGTATATATATATATATATGTATATATATATATATATATGTATATATATGTATATATATATATATATATGTATATATATATATATATATATATATATATATATATATATATATATATATATATATGTATATATATATATATATATATATATATATATACATATATATGTATATATATATATATATATATATATATATATATATATATATATATATATATACATATATATGTATATATATATATATATATATACATATACATATATATGTATATATATACATATACATATATATATATGTATATATTAGCACAAGCTGAAGCTAGATTAAGCTGCAAATGTCCCAAGTGAGAAACAGATCTGAGCAGTGGGCAGCCCAGTTAACAATCAAATTTGAATACCATGTGATTAAGGTCTGGGATCTAAAGTCTGCTCCTTGAGTAAAAATTATGTTCATCCTCCTGGTACCTCATTTTGTATGTTAAACCCAATGGATATGTAAGTACCAAGTACAAGAAAGTTGCTGAACCTGACCAAATCAACCAGCTTTTTTTTTTTTTTTTTTTGCACTGATTGATTGTCCTTAAGCCCTGCGATGGACTTGCAAGCTGTCCAGGGTGTACCCCGCCTTTCGCCCAGAGACTGTTGTGATAGGCTCCAGCTTCCCCGTGACCCTGAATTGGATTAAGCGATTAGGAAAATAAATGAATAAATGATTGTCCTTAAAAGTACTACAGAATTTGAAATCCCCCCTTTTTTACTAGACATTAACTTTTGTCAACTTCAGTGTGAAATGACACCTTGAAATGACAACCTCAAAAGACAGGACATGTTGTTGAAGTCTTTTTACAGATGTTTTGTTTTATATGAAATTTGAAAAAGTCCATCATTAATACTGGACACGTGTAGAGAGCTTGAGTTTGTGGGATGCTAGATGACCTGGAAGTAAAAAGTAACAGAAGGCATTCCTGCTCACTGGGTCCATGGGCACCAGGCAGCCCCCACTCCCACTGTGAATTGCACAATCTCACATCACACAGGCACAGACACAGTAGTTATTTAATACTTAAGACTGTTTTGAACATAATGCTGCTGTGCTCTTTTACAATCTTTTTCCACATCCTCTAGGGAAGCTACCTGCCTGTTCACAGGACTTTGTGTAGCTTATAGTTAAAGGTAGCCAAATTTAGCAATTCTCCCATGGCCTGCTGTAGCAGATAAAAAGGGGAGGCTCCAAGCCAGACAAAGTGTGGACCATCACCTACTCTACTCTTTAAGGGAAGCCCTGCTGGCTCCAAGCCCAGATAAAACTGGGAGATTGAATTTAGGACTAGTATCTCTTCTGTGATGATATTCCAGGATGCACAAACAATACAATTTTTTTCCCAAAAAAGACTAAATTGATCATGTTTAACCGATTATTTCAGTGAAGTTTTTGTGTTTAAGCAGCTCCTACATGCAACCTCCTGTGCATTTCCTCAAACAAACCTTGACAGGACTTGCACATGCAAGTTTTAATCAAGTAAAGAGAGTCCCTGCTCCCAAAAATATGACTTACTGTGCATTGTTAAGAAATTGGCACAACTGGAAGAGAATTCAAAAAGGTCACTCACTGATGAAAGGCAGTTGTTTTCTGAACACCACCTCATTTCAGCATTTATTCTTCCTCCAGAGTCATAAATGGCTGCTTGAGAGAATCATTCATAAAAGCTACCTTTTCAGCCTCTGCATTGGGACACAGCAATGGGGGATGCTGCTATCCCCTGATTTGGATGCAAAGACATGAGCAGAAATATGAGATCAGCATTTTGCCCTCATTCATTACTATTCTTTGTGAGAAAGCTTAATGTGTACAGTCTGCTGGGGTCACTGCTTTAAGTGTATGAAGTGTACACTGTGGGTCGTGCATTCATGAGTAAAGTTTATTTTATGACCTTCTAATGATACAATTTAAAGATTTAACACAAGGTATTTTTGTTGCTACCTCGAAAAGTTCATTTTTCAGGTGATACCTCTTCACATAAGTAACCATGGTCACCATATTGTATCTTTAAATCTAAAAGCCCACTACCACCTGCTGAAATGACTGATTACAATAATATACACTGTGCAAAGGATAATGATTAAGATTAGGCATGTCTGCTTGGGGGTTTTACATGTATTTTCATTAGGTCAAATTTCTTTGAACTCATGTCTCACTATCTGAAATTTATCCTGTCCACCCCGTATTGTGTTCTCCCATCCCTGTGCTCTCCTTTTCCCAAAAGATGCCTCCACTTCACTGAGCTTAAAAATAGATATATCCCCCCTGGTGAAGCTCAGACTTAACTTTATTTTCATGGGGGAAAAGACACACATACTGCTCTCCCCCTGCACAGGGACAGAGGGAAAAACAATAACCTTCCAGATTCAATGACAAACCAGTTTCTGTTTGTGTCAGAAATTCAATGGTGAAGCAAATGCCCCTCCCCTCCAAAAAAGCGGTATTTTACTGAGGTGATGGTTTTCATTAAGCTCATTTACTTTGCTTTTGATCCCATATTAGTTCTTGCCATGTGCTGCACAAGAGTGAAGGCTTCTCACTCCTGAAGAAAAAGGCTCTAGTCTAAGAGTTTCAGACTAAAATGACTCAGTCAGTCATTTGTTATAGCAGATAATAATCACAGCTTTCAGTCTTTACATGGCCATGTGGATATTGATATCCCATTTGCCCGATTCATTGTTCTTATCTTATCTTGTGTAAGCATGCACAAAGTCAGATATTGATTTTATTTCCTTTTTCTGTTTCATATATTTGGCAGCGAGTAATTGTCACATCTGTTCTGTGGATAAATAGAGCAAAAAGGGTATATGACAACATAGCAGACACAAATAGACTAGATGAGCAAGATGGCAACATTGTAAACAAATGGACATGGAGGAGAACATGACAGGCTGGAGAAAGAGTGACAGACGGAGGGGGCAGGGATGTGGGAGAGATTCTAGTTGAGTCAAAACCCCCCAAGCACCCCTGATTTCTCTGTGAAAGACATAGTGCTGAAAAGATGGCTAGTATGTGTCCTCTCTGCCAAGACATGCCTAAGACAATGACATCATCAGTAAACTACCAAGGACATGAGGTGAGAGCCTTAGACTCACGCTTGGATCTTTTATTTATTATTATTCACTCCCTTATTCATCATTTCACTTGCACTCAGAGTATCACTTTGCACTGACATCCCCACTCAGGCTTTATATAGAGGTTGTGCAAACAAAACAGTACTCTTACCTTTACAGACAGTCAGTTTGTCACTTTTTGCTGATAGTGATCAGAAATAGTTTTTATACAATAATAAAATATGTACTCTTACATATATATCTTAGAAGAGACAAATAAATATTCTGGCATGAAACATTGCAGGAAGAAAAATAATCACAGGTTCAGGTTCAACAGGAGGCTACATCACAGAGCAGAAGAAGTTTCTTTATGCTTTCATCGTGTATAGAAGGTATGGAGTTAATACAGTGTTGTCATAGGTGATTCTGGTGAGCCACAGTGTCACTGCTGCCGTTCCTTATCTGCCAGTCTCTTTGCTTTATTCTGGAGGTAGCGTGCTTTGCCCTCTTCAAAACGTTTCTGCTCGTCTTCTCCTTCAATCTGAAGAAAAAAAAGGCAAAACAAAACATTTATTTTCAGACTTGTCACCTACATATTGCTGTACACTGGAATTGTTCTTCAGCTGTTATATTTTCCATAAGCATAAAGCTCTGATCTAATTTACAGCCCAGTTCTGCAGTAACTGGTATTTATCATCTAGAGAAATACAGAGCACATGATTGAAACTTGGAGGAGCTCTTCCTCATTGTACCGTATACAAATTTAACAAAATAATGCCTTGAGAAAATATTCACATCAACAAATCAGGATGCTTTTGACAGGCAATGTTTGATGGGGGGAGAGGCAGGAACACACACTGGGAAAAGGGTACCATGTGTAAAAGAAAAAAAAAGTCTTAATTTTAGGAAATAATTAAATGATTATTACAAATAAGATGGTGATCTAACGTACAGTGAAATTTGTAAAAGCAGGCAGCCAATGATTTCTACTGATTAACAAGTTTACTTTAGATGGTTCTGTAATGTACAATACTTATATTTAAACTTATAAAAAGAAAAACTTTATTTAAACCAAATCACATTCACAAGTGCTGAATGTAATCACAGAGTTTCTTTGGCATTATCGTTTTTTTTTTTTTTTTTTTATCTTAGTACAGTCATCGCATCCAGTGGTTTTTAGAACTTTTACAACCATGTAAAATGTAATAGTTTGGACAAACAACTATTATCATCCTAACAGGCAGTTGGCAAGATGTTAAGGATTTATAATGCATTACAGTGAAGAGCATAGTCTCGTTGAGGTAGAATACAAGTACATTACATGTTGCATTCACTTGAATTTGGGAATCTGACGTTTGCAGAAGGTAAATATAATTTTATGGTCAATATTTGTCTAAATTGATAGTTTATTTAGATTTCAGGGGTGGTCTGTGTTACTAAAGCTAAATTAATTTGACATATTAATAAGTGTTAAGAATACAGTGTCTCTTTTGATACAGACACCATCACATACATTGCCTTCAATGCACTAGGTCATACACAGGATGTGCATAATGATCCACTGCTGCTGTCAGTCACATTTACACCTCTGTATTTATATTGTGTCCACAAAGCTCACCTTGGCTGCTGAATTGAAAAGTACATCTAGTCTGTAGAGTTAATTAGACTGCCTGGCAACAAATGATCATGTCAACATTTAATTTTATGACATTGCCTGCTTTCCCATTACCTCACATGAGTGCATCTGTTCTAAGTAAGTAGAGTGTGTGAGTATACTACAGCATATATAAGTGGTTTTCTATGTAAAATGTACTGTCTATGGTGAGATACAGGTCTTTTGTGTGCACACACCAGGTAGCTGGCAAATTCAAGAGCTAGTACCACTTAAAGGGAAAGGGTGTTAAAACTGGCATGTGCCAACTTGACTTTTTGGACAGAGCAGGGTGATAATAATACTGTATAATATCCTGCTAGGTACAAGCCCAAAGGGTCATGACTCAAGTGTGATGAGAATGTGAGTAATGAAAACACCAGTTGGAATCTATTATCAGGAAACAGGTTAAGGAACATACAGTTGTGGTATCAGTTTTTTTTCTGCATACCAGTTATATAACAGTCCACATACTGCTCAGCCAGTTATGTCTTTTGCATTCAGCTGAAAGGATTGGATAATTCCAGTTCATTGACTTCCAGAAAAAAGAGAAACCACGTTTCAACACAATTCAGCATTTTAAAATATTTAAGCTAAATACTGTTTAGAATAACATCATCTAACCATGTACTGGCCAGAAATTTCTGGTAATTGCATAAAGCCAAATTGAATTCATAATATAATATCAAATGTCATAGTTGCAGGTTGAGGGCCTGTAACTTCAAATAAATATTTCTTTAGAAAACCTACAGTTTCAATGTAGCCTTAGATAACTTTCTCTGCTTCTTCAAATTGTAAAAGATTGCAGCTTTAAATAAAGACAGGTTGTAAATGGTAAAGTGGTAAATTTTCCATATGAATAGCGAATGTGTAGGCCCTTACCATTTTTGCCATGCATTCATAATTTCTCATCCAACCCACAGATGGGAAGAGAGGGAAATAGAGAAGTGACTGGAATAGCGTGTGAACACAAGTAACTATCACCTCCTTTCCTGCCACCTTGTTATGCCTCCAGGAATTTTTCCAGTCACCTTCTTATTCTGGATCTGATTTTGGTGCAAACACCATTTAATTTATGATGATGTCATGCTGAAAAAGCAGCATGTTTTACAACAATCTTACAACTAATGAGCAGAAATTTTAGTCAAGTCCTCTCATTTTCAGGAAGAAATACCTCTCCCAGAAGAAAAGTGTCCCTCATTTATAAACTTTTACAATCTATTTGGAGTTAGGATTGATGTAAAGCTAAGATGGAGGGTGCTTGGGTAAAACATGGTACTGACTGCAATTGATCCTTTGTGGTTCCCTCTGGGTGTGATGTTGGAACTCTTAAATAAGAACTCTTTAATCAAAACCTGACACGTTAATTAGGTTACAGTCAATGCTCATGAAGGCAACATGATATAAACATTAATATAAAAGCTTCATAAATTCTGCTCACACCTTGTTCCAACAAATAGAAGCTATAAGAAAATATCTGCCGCTACCAAACACTATACATATTTAAATAAATAATTCACATAATACAAACAAAAAAAAACACAGAATGCTTTAAGAAGAAGGCGCAAACATTTGTAATCATTGTTAACTTTGTCACATCCTGGTCAAACATAACTACATCAAAATAGTTTAGCACTGACCCTCCCAGATTTGATTTTTCTTAAAATATGCTATAAAGTTGTGTTATGGTTGGCTATCTTAAACAAAGTTGTTCTACAGAAAACAAATGATAATTCTTCGAAATAGGCTACTGAAAAAGTAGAGATCAAGCGTGTCAGTGCTGAAGGTACGCCTTGGAGTCCTTTAAAATATTTAATAATTTGTAAACCATTTACTATGATATTACGGTTTGGTTGTTTTTGTATAGAACGTCTCTTGATGAGTTTTGTAAAATCTCAGTGTTTCTTGTTAGAATCGTCTTTACAAGATGGCAGTGGATAGACATAAGGGCATTCATTGGTCATAGCCACGGCTTTGCCTCATACGGTGTTGTAGTTTTGACACTGAGGATATGAATATACTGTAATCGTATGTTATTATGGATAAGTTTATATCAAAACCAATGAAGAAAACCTAAAACTATGAAAACAAGCTGCTCATATTACAATAGGATATCATATATTGAATATACAAGGAGTGGAAAGATGAGGGAGAAATAAAAATAAGCAAGAACTGTGATTCTCAGTAAAATCTTAAATTGTTTTCATTTTAGGGCTTCAAATTCTAAATATCATAGTTAAGAAACTCAGAAATACTCATACTTTAACTGTATATATAAGCTAGTTATAATCATGTGACTTGTTGCCAAAAGTTTTGAGTTTTTTTTCCCTTTTGCATCTTTATAACTGCCTTAGTTTAGTGTTCAAAGTTATTATTTAAATATTTTATTTTCTGTGCATATTTATGGGTCAAGTATGATGAAAAAGTCATATGCATAATTAACAGTCCTCCAGAGATTCATAGACAGAAGTGCAATGAGAACAAATAGTATTCAGGTCTCCGTGTGGTGATTCAGATTACCACGGAGTCAGAAATACTTAAAATTCTTGCATGAGTGCACCCGTTAACCTGTTTCTGATTGTCTTGAATGGGAGGCATCTAAAAATAAATGTACATCACTTCATGTGGACTACAGGAGGTTGCCATGACAACTGGCCTTGTTTTTGTGTCGGGGAGGCCAGTTGAATCTCTGCCAACAAGGAGGGATCGAGATGGGAGAAAAGGATGTAGCATGGATGAAGAGAAGAGTAAAGAAGGGGTGGTACGAGAAGCTGAAGCAGAAGGGTTCCAAGTAGGAGAGGAGATAAATGCAAGGGGGAAACAACGTAAACAAGTACAACCATAAACATCATAAACAAAAATGGAAAGGAATGATTAAATAAAGCAACAGAGTAAATGTAAAAGAACCAAACCTGCTATGTGTGGGAATGAATGAACTTAATAATGTGTATGTTATTGAATGCACACAGTTTTTCAGCAATAACCAATTCTTTAATTCACAATCATACCTTGGTGTCAGTCTTGTGTCACCACCGTACAACCACTTTCTACCAGTAAGTAACCAGTGCTCTTCTGACCACTGGCAGAAAAGATTGCTCAGAGGTTCTTTTTTTTTTTTTTTTTTTTTCCACCTAACCCACCATACACATATATCAGTGCAGCACTCCTCAAGGTACTGTCAGAAAAGGTATTCCCTGATATCCTCCTTGCTCCTGCTGTCCTCGTGCCCCACTTCAGCATTACCAACAGTATGCTTGCATTAGTGTCAGTCCATCTACAAACCCCCACATACCCACACTCAAACAGTCCCCAGCCCCCGACTGAGCTAAAAAAGGAAAATCTAAAGATAGTAAATGCAGTGAGTTCAGTGGAGAGAAACTGGGGAGGGGCCAATGTGGGGAAAAGCACCTGCAGTCAAAAATAGCAGAGGCAGGCCTTTTGATCAGGCTATTTATAAAGTACAACTGGGGCAAAATCTGTCACAGTGTCATGAAAATTTTATTAGAGAATGTCTGACATTTGTTTTTAGCTTTCAGGGCTGTTTATATTTAAAATGAACAGAACCCATTGGAAGAAAATTAGAAGAATAAAGCTGGAAACTCAAGGTTATCTTCTGGAATAAAAATATCTAGTAATAGAAATACTTGTCCTATCCTCAGTATTTCTGCATCATGTAAAGAACACACAAAATAAAACAAAGAACATGATCTTAATCTGATCCATTCATGGGGTTTTGCTGGTAATAAATTGATGTAGTTCTTTGCTTTATACAATCTTGACAATACAGATGCAAGTACTGCTGGTGAGAACTGAGAAACATCCTCAGTAGGCTTTCATAAAGTAAGACAAATCTGTGAAAGAGTAAAATTGTTGTAGTTGCAAATAACTTGGAAAATTTACGGTAACAAGTTACAAATTATTAAAGGAAATACATAACAAATGACATAACGGATAAACATAACGGAACATAAAATTTTTTTTTAAATGTTTTACAATACTGTTTTATTTTATTTATTTTTTTGTTTTCTTTTGAGGGGGTTTTTTGTTTGTTTGTTTTGTTTGTTTCTTTTGGATTAGTCATTTGTGTTAATATTCATTTGAGTATTAATTCTTGTGAACTTCTGAAGCTGGCTGGATTATTTAACCAACCAGGGGTGGCCAACTGTGATCTTCAAGAGCCACAGTCCTGCAAGTGCTGGGAGTTTCCCTGCTGCAACACACCTGATTCAAATCAATGGGTTTTGTGCAGACTTTGATGTCAAGCTCTACACAAGTCTGCTGAATAAAGTCTTAGATGTGTGGGGAGTGTTGCAGCAGGGGAACTCCTAACCCTTGCAGGCCGCCGGCACTTGAGGCCCAGAGTTGGCCACCCCTCAATCAATTTATCAATTTATCATCAATCATCAAGTCTTACAGTGTACTATATTTGCATCATAACCCTTTTTCTCATTAATTATCTGTGACTCAGCACTCTGAAACCCTGGCTTAACAGAATATTGTGTGAGAAACAGTGGAATTTTATTATTATCAATTATCTACTTTTTGTAGCAAACAAAGTTTGGAATAATGAAACCTTTTTTTAACTGCTTGTTTGAGATTAGCTGACATACAACATATGCCACCTCATCCTACTGGCAGGCCAATCATTGAGTGTTTTCTTTTGTGTTCACTGTGTGTGAATGGATGAACCATAAAATTTTTTAGGCTAAAATGCTCTATATAAGTGCCAACCACTTACACAGCAAATCAGCTGCTGGCTATGAAACACTTTGTGCATCCAGCCATGCAGTCATGTTGATACTTAAGAGGAAAACCTTTTGTTTTCTGGAAAATCTCCAGGACAAATTTAACCATCAGACACTAAAGACAGTAAAGAAGAGCAGTTGCAAACTTAATGGAAAGCCAAATGGGCTGGCAAATATACACAATGGGGTGGTTTACTGGTTTAGTCATGCCTGTGTTTTTTCTGCTGTTTTTAATCATCTACATGGCATTTTATATGGGCAGCAAAAATCTGTTTTTACAACCAAACAAATAAAAGTTATTTGGTAAAATTTTCTAATACTGGATGGTGATTGGCATCCAAGGTAAAATGGTATGAAAATGTAGGGGTCTTTCCTGTTTGCCATATCCTGTCCTATCAGGTGAAGTTATGTCATTAATGCATTTTCTCTTAGAGTAAACAGCAGTGTGAACTTTGATGTTAATGGTTTAAATGGTTTAAATCTAATTTCCTACATGTGATACTTTTTTTCTGTACACCAAGGATCAAGATCTATGAATAGTTTATTCCCATCAACAGAATTAAGGTTTCAATTTGCCTATTTGAGTCAAGCTCCTAAATAGTTTTAAACCAAGAAGTAGCATTGAGTCTGTCTCATTGTTTCTCTCCTGCTCGCAGACTTTGTGAAAAGTCCAGCCTCATCCATGCAGACCTACACAGGTATGGGCTCTGTTTACAGCTTTTGTATTTATGTTTGCATTGGATTGTAGCAATGGCACGCTAAGTTTTGAGAAATCCCCAACCAGCTCTTGTGAATATTTATACTGAAAGGACAAAGAGGAAAGCTAAGTAATCCTACTTTTTACCTCTTAATGTTCATCCGTTACATGTTTTAGATGTATTTTTGTTGCATTTATATTTATTCTTTCATTACACCTATACAGTACTGTATTTTAGTTGTGTTGGTGATGGTGAACAGAAGACAATTTTCCACTTTGGTGAACAGTGAAAATCTCTTTTCTTTTCTTCTCATCTATTCTATTTTTGCCCAATATTTTCTCAGTTACACATGCACATGCAGACGTTTGCCCAATTTCCAATTTCCAATTATAGTGTTGAGGATGAATTTTTTAAACCAAAAGGAGATTTTTTTTGCCCCTTTTTTTTCATAAAATAGAGCGATATAGAGAAATAAAAGTGGCTAATCATGACAGCAATCCTCGACTATTAAAACAAAGACTGTGTGTAAGATGAAAAATCAGGCCGTGAATGCACAGAGGTGGGGGCTGACAATGGGCAAACCAATTGAGCATGCTTTGTGAAATGGAAACAGAGAGGATGACAGGAGCGTTTGAAAAGGACAGCCACGGGAGACAACCATCTGAAGCATATTTCTATCTGGCAGAAGCATCAGCAGAGAAGTCTTTTTTGAAAGAAACATGTCATGATGCCCAAACCTGATACTGCACCTTGAAGCATGTTAGGATTTTTATGGTCAAAGGCATCTATACAGCATTTGATGGTATGACGGCAGACCTGTAACAACCACTTTCAAACTGAAAACTCATCTCCAATGGCAGGCTTTCTTTTTTTCCCCACTTTGTCCTTATTTGAAACTTAGCAGTGCTAAGTTAGGGTAAATTACATTCTGTAATTATTTGAAAAATAAATTATTTGAAAAATAAGAAAGGCATTTCTCTAAAGTAAACTTTAATTAGCTGAGGTGCTAACTTTGTACAGCTGTGCACTTGAGGGGAAAATGGCCTGCTGTTGGTTTCTGAAGTGCCTCTGAGGCGGCCCCATTCAGTCCATTCAACTGTTGTTAGCGTTTCTTTATTAAAAAGCAAAGCAAGTGGTATCATTACCAAATCAAGAAAATGGCTCACAAAAGTCTTCAGCAAAGAAAACTCATGTATTCAAAATGAAATCAAGCAAATAGTCACCCATTCAAACAAAAAAAAAAAACAACGGAAGTGTTGAAATATGGAATGAGTACCAAAGACCTGCATTATTACAGTGAAATAATTAAACTGAATAAAATAGAAACAAAATCATTATCCATCTGAATTCTGCATTTTATGTTTGAAAGATTATTTTAAAGGCTCTTCTTTTATCTTTACATCCAACTACTCACCAAAAAGATTAAATCTTAAGTCACACAATAACTGTGCAAGTTTTAAAAGAATGATCTAGAGACAGTGAGGGTGAAAAAAATAGCCCAGGAAAATAATTCAGATGTGTTTAGTTACACAGATGGCCTGTGTGCATAGTGTTTGCATGATAAATAGGGTTTGGATCACCAGCCACTGCAAAGGCAGAACAAACAGCAGACGTCGCTCTCCTGTCTGCCAGTAAATATGCACTCTTTACACCCTGAGAATACAGTAAATGCTGATTCAGACAGATACCAATGTCCTAGGATATTAATGCAACTAGGGATAAAATTAGGTTAAGAGAGTGATTTGTAAAATACCCACAGGAGGGAGTTTCTTTCATGGTGTGCATAAAATTCCCCTATATTACTGATTTACTGAGGAATTGCATCAGAATTAGCAGCAGTAAGAATAAACAAAACAGAAGTCTTTAAAAGGTGATCCTCACCAGAAGCACATGAACATGAAACATAATAAAATCTACAACTGTGATTTTTTTTTTCCAACTATAAAAACATCTGTAAAACCAAAGAGTAGATAATACAAATCAAACAAATCATACTGAACTCCTTGTGTGTGTGTGAAGTTTAAGAGGTGATGGTGTGAAAACATATCAAAACAAACAAACAAATCATATAATGAGGTTTTTCATAAAGAATAGGCTTCAAAGAGAGACTGGTTGGTACCAACCTTTAGAGGAGGGATAGGCAGAGGCTTATTTTCCTTGTCCAGTGAGATGAAGGTGAAGAATGCTGAGACGGCCCGATATTTCTCCTTTTCCTCCAAAAGTGAAGCAACATCTACCAACACTTCAATTTCCATCGATTTGTTACTGACAAAGGTTAGCCGTCCAGTCACTGTCACCACACAACCTTGGAGGAAAAAGGGAAGAAGATAATAACATGGTTTTCAGTGTTTCTAAATATAGGCAAGTTTACTGAAAAAAGAAGTAAAAAAGAAAACGTTGTCACTACATGCTTCATCTTGACTTATTACAATCCTCAAGAACACTTAAAGCTTTCAGAAGTTAGATTCAAACAATTCTATCCAGTAGCCTTAGCTAAGGAAAAAAAGATTTCCTGAAGATACTTACAACATATAAATGAATGAAATCATTTAGTGAGTGACCATTTAAAGTCATAACTGTATAACAACACTAAAGAATAGTTGATTGTTTTGAAAGCTGTACTTTTCATTGTTGTATCTTTATCTAGCAGTTATCAGTAAAATACAGATGTTAAGATAAAAATTTATATTTTTGCTACCTCTATAAATACCTTACCATACCGTATAATCAGACACATTTGCAAAACTACAGAGGATTTTTCTTCCTTGCTTCTGATTTCAGCCTAAACTGCACCTAAGCCATCCAACGTGTTTGAAACATCAAAAATGTGTTCTTTTATTCTTTTGTCATCACAGTGAAGTAGAAGAACCAGTCAGCTACTAGTACTGGGCATTGCTAATGTGTTTTTTTATTCCCTTTGATGTGCCTGCACTGTATTATTACTGCTGTTGCCATGGAGATGAGGAGAGAAGGTGTTGTCCCCTGCAGTTTGAAACAGATCTGAGGTATATGACTGAGATCTTATAATAAAGTAAAAGTCCTAAGTGATAAAAGGAAGCAAGTCATGCATGAAAAATGTTACTTATATTAAAGCATGTTATTGCATTATTAAAAGGCAGATGTACCTGATGTAGCTTTCTGAGGTGGACTTGGTTTTAACTTTTCTTTACTCACTGGACTTTGTGTAGGGATTCCAGGTAAGTCTGACAGGTCACAAGATTTTTATGATGGAAGAAAAAAAACTCTTTTGATGTGAAAAGAAAAAAAATACTTTCAGTTTTCCTTTTATCTCTGAATTTTGGCCAGAAATTAAATTATTTCACATGAAAGGTGAGAAATGTATGTTATTTTTATATGCAGAAATAAGAACTAATTTGCTTATTAACCCCTTATCAGACTTTATTCACATGATGTTTTATGTCAACTAACTTAAAAGATGAAGTCTGTTTTGATGGCCTCCATAGAGAATATCTTTTGGTTATGTTCAGTCTCAGCAGTGATGATCATCACATGGAAATTTTATGAAAAATGAAAAAAAAATATATACATACATATAAAATGAAAAGGAAAAAGAAAAGAAAAATGTTTTTTTTGTTTTTTAAATTAAAAATGTACATACAAGCTGAACCTACAAATTCCTCTGAGGAAAATGTAGACATTTTCAAACAAAGAAATAGGACCATAAAAGTCCATGTAATCATAATACAAATAATTTAACCATTGATGGCATTATCTGTTTTTTGTTTTTGCCTTCATTGTTGCTCTGTCAAAGATCGGTTTCTATAATTCTTTAATGTCAATTATACTGTCCAAAATGATTATAATTCAGTGTTTTAAGAAAAACCACTGACTAATTGTCCAGTCCAACCCTTTGTGTTAGTTGTGTCATTAGATTGTATCACTATCAACAATAAGAAATTAAAGTGGTGACATCACAGTGATAAATAAAACAATGAGCTGAGTAAAGAACTGTAAAAACAGGGATTAAGTGCAATGGCTATATGTCAGCATGAGGTAATACAAGAAGACAAGCCCATCCAATCAGAACATTTATCTTCTTTTATGTCACCTGGCCCTTTGAGTGTTTTAACATGTCACCATCAGGAGCAAGTCTGCTCTCATTGGCATAAAGTCTGTCTGGCACAGATGTGTAAGGCTCAGCCAAGTGAAGCATGCTCTGCTCAGTGACATTACACAAAAATGAGCCTTGATGATGTGTGAGTTTTAGAAGATCTTCATGATTAATAATTGATTTTAGCAGAAAGTAGATCCTGCACTGAAGGTCAGCCAACAAGGAAGATGGGTAGTGTCCCATTTCTGTTTGATATAGTAAAGCTGCTGTGAAAAATGTGCCCAGCTCAAGCTCAGGTTTCATGGTACTTACAATAAAATGAGACTGAAACTGAATAAATATACAACCTTTGCCGGAAAATTCCATATTGGGGTTCAGTTGTTCTTTATTAAAGGCTACTTGTCAGCTCTAATATTTTATCTCAAGTATGAAAATGATTAAATCTCTTTGATTTGTCCATTTTACATGTTAGCTTTCTGTATGAAGAAAAAACTAATCTCTCCATCAATAAGATCTTAGAATTGTACAAACAATGTTTAATAAGTTAAATTAAACAAGAAATATATCTAAAAAAGAAAAAAAAAAGCAGAATTCTGAGCAGTCACGATGAAACACTTGTTTTTTCTTCTTCTCACACCTTCGCCCTCACCTTCAGCGCTCTCTTCTCTCTCACTGAAATGTCCTTTCATCTGACATTCAGCTTTTGAGGTTTTATGCCTTTCTTCTCATTATTTGCACCTCTGGCTGTTTTGCTGTAATGGATCATAGAGAAGAGCACTGACTGAATTCTCACTCGGTACATCAGTGGCTCGCATCGAACACCCTAACTGTATATTCTCAAGCCTGCATCCTTTCATTCATTCATTCATTTTCTGAACCGCTTATTCCAATTCAGGGTCGCGGGGAAGCTGGAGCCTATCCCAGCTGGCTTTGGGCGACAGGCAGGGTACACCCTGGACAGCTCGCCAGTCCATCGCAGCAAGCCTGCATCATACACAATATTTTCTTGACATAGTACTGCAGTTACTTGTTGCAGTTAAATGTGTGATATTGGTGGTTTGGCTTCACATCACTTATTACTTTATAACTTCTCTTTACTTTAAAGCATTGGAGAATAGACACTAAACAAACCCTAGATCTGCTGAAAATTTCACAAAGCCACATCTCAGTGTGTCAGTTTGACAGGAAAATATAAAGTGATGCTTTGACAATGCTCAGTTCAAAAAGGTTATTTCCACATTGCTTTTCTTTTTGTTCTGTTGTAGGTTTGTGTTGATGAATGATTGAAAAAAAAAAGTCATGTTTTAATTTACAGTGCAATCCATGTCTACAGCTAACCATTTGTTAGCTGTAGACATGGATGGTTTGTTAAAATAATGTAACTCTTCATTATTTTCCTGAAATCAAATTCTATATGAAATCTGTTTCAGATCAATACATTTTTCAAGAGAATCTTTATTAACATTTTTTTTACAGCATATCAGATAAAAGCTAATTGCTGCAGTAAGTTAAGCAATAGCATCTATGTTTTGTTTTATATTGTTGTTGTTTTATATCTAAGTAACTTCAAACTCTTAGAAGTTTAATTTTCTACACTTTGGATTCTTTGGTTACTCTGCTACTCATTCGGGCCAGGGGTTGGCAACTTTGGTCCTAAGCTGATGTTCTTCATGTTTTAGATGTTTCCGTGCTCCAACACTTGATTCGAATTAAATGGATCTAATCACCTATCAAGTTCTGCCAAGTGACTTTTTCACTTGAATGAATAGGGATACATAAAAAACCTGCAGGACTGCACCTCTCTAGTACAAAACTTCCCTACTCCTGGTTTAGGCTATAAATCTGCTCTAAAATTATTTTTGTGCAGCATGAATGACATGCTCTCTAAGGAAAGTGGGCTAATAAGGCTTGAAACAGCAGACCATAAATCCATAAACAGACATCCGTCTATTTAATGTTGTGGATTTTAACTTCCCACTTGGGTGTGTTGAATGTTCATTTTTCCTATTTTGTCTTTACAGATTTGAAATGTTATATGGACGTGTTCTGACTTAACTCAACTAGGGTCCCAAAACCAGGCCCATACTTTAGTCCTGCACATCACAGCTTTCAGCACCACTGTAACAACATACTAATATACACTTATCACTAATTAATAAAATATATAAGGCATTTGATATCTACATCTAGCACTGCATTAACCAGTGTCTAGGGATATGATGCAAATGACATCCGAGTCAATGTAGTAAGTACCCTACTCACGCTTTACGGGTCACTCCATCTTAAATGTTTAAAACATTACCCCTCTTACATCCTGCCATTCATTAATCTTCAAACGTCTTTAAGAATTTAAAAAAAAAAAACTGAGTGAATTATCCTGCCTGGATAAACTCTTCTGTATTTGAAAAAATACATGCACTGTAAGGACAGAGCTGGTACAGCTGACCTGGCACAGTCGTGCTGAGCTGTGACATTTTCTTACTACTTGATTATTCAACAGTGAGTAGAGATGCTGGTCTATTGTTAACATCATATCCTGAGGTACTCATAAAATCAGAATATTAGCACTTGATGTTACATTATGTTCAGCACAGGAACAAATGTAATTGAATGAGCTGAGAGCAACAAGCAAATGCTACTATGAAAAGACTACTTTCAGTGACCTTTAACATGTTGGAAAACATTTCCATTAGTTCCCATGCTAAAGTACTATTTGCTCTTTAATACTTCTTTTGTAAACAGTATTCAATAACTATATTGATAGTCGTTTTGTCAAAAGCATTTTTACCTGAGCACTCCAGTCAGATTCAACAGAAGTTAAAAGTTTCTTTCTTTGGTTTCAAGACAATGATATCCTAAAGTTACAATAATCTGACAGGCATTGGAATAAATACTACGGGAAATATGACAAAAGGTTTAACATACAAAAAAAGTTTTTTAAAAAAAAGGTAAATGAACCATGCAGTTTGACTTTAGAGGATGACATTCCCTCCCTGAGCAACCATCTTATCATGGTAGTTTGTGTGTCCTGAAGATCCTAGCAGCTATGTTGTCGGGGGCTTTATGTCCCTGGTAGGGTCACGCGTGGCAAACAGGTGTCTAGGGGAGGGATCACACGAAGTGAAGCTCAGCGACCCCCATGAAGATGACAACCATTGGCAGACGTGTTTCCTTGCCCGGACATGGCCCCCCTCTGGAGCCATACCCCCTTGTTTGCGCAGTCTGGTCCCTGTACGACTGGTGTCAAAGCTTGGTCCGCATTGCCGGCAGTAAGTCGGATTCATTTCCAGTGAGGGTTGGACTCCACCAAGGCTGCCCTTTATCACAGATTCTGTTCATAACTTTTATGGACAGAATTTCTTGGCGCAGCCGGGGTATTTAGGGGATCCGGTTTGGTGTCCTCAGCATTGGGTCTCAGCTTTTTGCGGATGACGTGGTCCTGTTGACTTCATCTGATCGTTATTTAGAGCTCTTGGATGAGCGATTGACAACAGAGTGTAAAGTGGCTGGGATGAAAATTAGCACCTCCAAATTTGAGACCATGGTCCTTAGCTGGAATTGGGTGGATTGCCCTCTCCAGGTTGGGAGTGAGGCCCTGTCTCAAGTGGAGGAGTTTAAATACCTTGGGGTATTGTTCATGAGTGAGGGAAGGATGGAGCATGAGATCGACAGACGGATCAGTGCATTGTCTGCAGTAATGCAGACTCTGCACTGATATGTCGTGGTGAGGAAGGAGCTGAGCCAGAAGGCAAAGCTCTTGATTTACCAGTCGATCTATGCTCCTACCCTCACCTATGGTCATGAGCTGTGGGTCGTGACCGAAAGAACAAGATCTCGCATACAGATGGCTGAAATGAGTTTCCTCCGCAAGGTGTCCCTTTGAGATAGGGTGAGAAGCTCGATCATCAGGGAGGGGCTCAGAGTAGAGCCGCTGCTCCTCAGCATTGGTAGGAGCCAGTTGAGGTGGCTCGGGCATCTGGTTAGGATGCCTCTTGGTGAGGTATTCCAGGCACGTCCCTGTGGGAGGAGACCCCTGGGAAGACCCAGGATACACTGGATTATATCTCTCGGGTGACCTGGGAACGCCTTGGAATTCCCCCAAAGAGTTGGCAAATGTGGCTGAGGAGAGGGAAGTCTAGGTTTCCCTGCTTAGGCTGCTGCCCCAGCAACCTGACCATGGATAAAGCGGCAGAAAATGGATGGATGACATTCACCATCTATCCAACACTGTTTATGTCTGCATGGCATCTTCTAACCACCACTACTGTATTTGCAAAAGCTCATTCCATCCACTTCCACTAGACAAGAAGATTGGTATCCCAGCCAAAACATAAAGGCAAGAGAGTTTGGAGGCACTGAATACTTCAAGAAATGTTTTGTTGTTTCATAAAAAATGAAGTAAAAGTAATGGCAACATCTTATGACATAAAAAGTAATAAAAGCCACGATAATAATTATAATGTGATCCCATTCAGTTGTCAAGAGTGTTCAAATACCAGAATGGCACCAGTACCAAGGCTGGCCTGAAAGAAAAGAGGCATATTTGTGTATGTGCTGTCAATATAATGCACCCTCTTTTGGATTTCCTTCCCTAGTAAATGGATCAGCTGTGTTGTCTATACAGTGTCGGCATTAAAATCTTTAAACAAATCTTCAAATTTTACTATGGAGGAGCACTATGAATAGAAAAGTAGGACTGTTTTTCTCTCCATTAAGATGTCAAAAGCTAAGTGGATACTGGTGTTTTCTTGAGTTTCAAAATTAGATTCTTGGATATTTCCCTTTTGGAAATGTGGAAGTCACAGACTTAAATACATTTGACAGCAAATACAGAACAAACAGAGTTTAGTGAACTCTGACCAATAATTTTTTTTTTCTAGATGCTTGTCAAATGCTAACCCAAGCACATATTGCACTATGTGACCTTAAAGACTGTTGAACTTTCTAAAATTATGATGCAGTTCAGTAATAGAAAAGAAAAATAATATTTAGGCATAACTGCCTAAAATCTCATTTCAGCCAGTGAGTCAGAGTAATTCACATCATGCAAACCTGTGGGCATATATGTAACACTTTTTGCGTTTTTCTAGTTATCGTTCTCACCTTTCTTGATCTTCCGATGGAAGTTAATGGCGTCAACAGCAGCAGTTACAATATTGGTATTGCAGTGCCGAGCTGCCACAATGCCAGCAACTTCATCCATCAGTTTCATGGTTGTGCCTGTGTTGGAAACAAGCCCAATTTTACTTGCTATTAAATTACTTCTGTTGTGTCTTTCTTACATAGACAACTGTCCTTACAGTATTGAATTAGCATAATGCTAACAAAGTTTTACAAACAAAAAGAAGAAAATAAAAAGAAATTTGAGGTGGTGCTTGCCAGAATACCTGCAACACCTCAAGAAAGACCCAGCAAATACAGACCAACAGACATTGACAACAATAAAATCATGAGTTCTTATTATGGATTTGATAGGTAGGAATTACTTTCTCACTGGTAAAATACTGTAAATCATCTGAACTGAAAAAAAAGTTTCAAACCAGTTGGTTTCCTAACGGAGAAAAGAGATAGGAGTTTGTAAAGCTAAACCAGTGCCACACACAGCCCCGGATGCTGATGTCATGTTTAAATGAGACAGTTTGCTGTTTTCTCACAGAAAGTGGGACATCTTGTATGGAGTGGGTGGGATGGAGATGAGAGAAAGAAGAGGATGACATCTGCTTGTCATATCAGAGACAGTCTGCAGGCATTCATGATGAGTGCATTTGTGAATGTATGCTCATTTAAAGAGAACCCGGCTTTTTTACACACCCAAGTTGCCCCAGTCATTTCCTTTTGGGTTGCATTATATATCCCGATGTTAAAGAAAATCAATTAACCTGGAGTTTGGACGCTGATTTTGCTCCCAAAGTTTCCAACCATCTGCACTGTGTGGCTCTATTTAAGACATCCAAATGTGTGGGAGTACAAATAGAATGTGCTGTTTGCTCCCAAATGTAGCATTGACTGTGAAAGTGATCCCACTGAGTTGATTAAGAATTAAACATGCTATTACTTTGATCCCCCCACACAAATAGTTAAGAGAATCACTCTTGATGAAATATACAAGTAATGCTTACACATTCTCGACATACATATATCTCCAACCATGTGGTTAAACTCAGGCCATGCAATGTGACAGGGATCTTTTTCCCCATTACAGAAAAGGCACCATCCCCCATTAAATTAAAACTCACTGATTGGTGAAGTACACATGCCGAAAATGTTCTCTGAATGAGACTGATAATCAGCCCACAGTTCAGAACAGTGACAAGCTTAAGCTTTATGTGCGGAAGGAAATATTACACCATATTTAAGCCTTTCGGAAGATATTTTCCAAAACCCATCTCTTTTTTCCCCATCTCTATGTTGTGAAAATTGATGGGATCTCACCTAAGATTGAAAATTTCCCCTGGGTGCAAGTCGCAGCAAGCAGCTGCTATTCTAAAGCTGGAGTGGTCATGTCTGAGCATGAAACACTTAATGGAGATGGATCATGACCTCAGCAAGATGATAAAATTGAACAAAAATGCTGCATTAAAGTTTAAACCTAAGTTTATTGGAGTGCTATGAGGCTAAAATTGCACCACCATTACATGGTTAACCCCATAAAATCCTTCATTTTTTGCCTAACTTTTTTATAGATGAAAAACTTGATGTGGACCAACTATTTTACTGGACTACTTTTATTGGACCCTTGCTGATATAAAAGGAATTTTTATGTTGCAGTATCATCTGTACTGGAGTACAGTATGGCTTCAAAGATAAATTGTATTGGTGAGTGGGGCGAATTAAGTGTTAACTGATTCTACAGTTATGATTTCAGCCTTGAATGACATGCGTGATTTAAATCTCAGAAATCTTAGCTTTTCAGTGGTGTAAAA